>NC_056743.1:263053407-263270907 GCF_019279795.1 Protopterus annectens
TCCGCCTTTCTCCGCTAGAATAGTCCAGTTTTTAGGTTAGTGCTGAATTCAGGGCTGTGTTACAAGTTTCTGTGTTTGCCCATACTTTACTTGGATAGAAGGAAGTTTCTCTGTTCACTGTAAGAGAGGGAGCTTTGAGCAGCCTAATTGTCCCTGGAGGAGTGGTTTCAGCCCAGAAATTAGCAATTTATTGGCCATTTTGGACTAATTTCTCTCTCTTTCATTTCCCTGCTATAAAACCCGCATTTGCATGGTTTTGCGTGCCGGGCAGCACCAGTTAGCTAGGGTATAACTATTCCCGGATCCACAAAATCCACTCTTCAATTTTTCCTTGGAACTAGACAAATGTTCTACTTAAGCACTCAAACCATTCACTTCTCATCCTGGCACTTGCTCAAAACTCATAGCAAGCACTAATAAACCTTAGCACTAGACCCCCCTATACTTTAGAGAAGGACAAGGCTCTCTATTCGACCTTACCAGCCAGTCAGTAAAACAGTTCACTGTACCTATCCAGGCATGTCCAAAGGGCAGTTTCAGGTGTACTCTCCAGTCCTACTGGTGAATCTGGGTAGTTTGAGGCAATGTTACAATTGCCTCGTGTACACAGACAACCTTCTCCTCCTTCCACCAAACACTAATACATGACAGATGCAATTATACAGCCAAACTGGAGGCTAAGCTCTCTCAACCCAAGACTGGACCAGGAAGTCAAGAGGAGAAGAGAATTACTTGCATCACTCCATCAGTCTCACATAGACCTATGAAACCAGCGCCGGCAAAAAACACACATAAGTACACGAAAACATACTCGGAGGCTCTAAATAAAAATCTGGATCCCAACATAGGTTGGGAGGTGGCATAATGGTTAAGATGTTTGCCTTACAAACACAACGTGCAGGATTTGAGTCTCACAAGGGATAATTGGCTAGGCTTAAAATGGCTCACAAGGGCAGTCAACTTAGTACTAATCTATGAACCTATGCAAAAGCAAGAGAGACCTCCAAAGCAGACATCCAAGCAACCCCCACCCCCCCCAACACAAACCATGAAACACATACTTCACAAAACCAGTGTGCCACGCAGTCACAACCCTTAAGGCAAAATAACATACCCAACACACTAGTAATAGGTGACTCTATAGTCAAGCACACTGACGTCCTACTCACTAGGCTAAACAAGGAGAAGGTTACTGTTAGCTGCCTGTTGGGTGCCAGGATCCTCCACATAACACAAGCACTCAGGTCACTCCAGAACAAGTACAAATATGACCCTGCCATTGTCCATGTTGCTGTGAATGACCTGAGATGTACCTCCCTGGACTACATGAAAAGAGACATGGAGGAACTCTCTGATCATGTAGCCCAGGCCGGTATGACCCTGAGTAGCATCCTGCCCTCACCAAGAATGATACCATGGTACAGAGAAAAAAATTATCAATTTCAACAATTGGCTAAGCTTCTGATGTCATTCAAAGGGGATCCAGTGTCTGTCACCCTGGGACGACATGCTCGACAAGCCACACTGCTTTGCTAGAGACGGCTTGCACCTGTCATCCTTAGGCTTTCGAATACTGGCCAAGGCTCTTGCCACCTCCATAGTGCCTTTTTTAGGCAAGGCTCAAAAGACAAACTCACCGCCATAATTACACAAGTAACAAAAAACTGAGGGTAATGCTCCAGAAGTCTAAACCTCAAAATGGACGCACTCAAGGCACTCCTCAATATGGAGAAAATTGATATATGTGCAGTAATAGAAACCTGGTTTAAGGCTTCAGAGAGCATCCCAGCACTACCAGGCTACAACTCATACCATACATTTTGGCCACAAAAGGTGGGGGAGTATACATATTCATCAAGGATACCCACACCTCCTGGTTAGTGGCACATCATGATGCTTCAGAGATCATCCATGTGCAACTAATGGGCAAAACTGCTATTCAAATTATAGCTTGCTACAGATCACCCACCATGTCCCAGGACCCCCACTCTGCATTCCTGGAAACACTGGGAGTCATAAAGGTCCTACCAAACACCCTGATATTGAGTGATTTCAATTACCCAAACATTAGCTGGGAGAAGAACTCAAGTACAAACTCCCTTGCCCAACATTTCCTAGAATTTATAAATTCAAACACCCTGGATCAACTGGTCAACACCCCACCAGAGGTGACAACATATTGGACCTGGTCATCACCAACATGGGTGACTGGTGTTCCACACCGAAGGTCAACCCCTCGCTGATTAGATCTGACCATAAGCTAATCACTCTGGATATCCACATTCCAACACCACCCCCGTCAAAGAAACCACAGTGAAAACTTTTCAAAAGCAAACTTCACGTTACTTAAGACCAAGGTGGGAAGATTCAAAGCCCTCATGCTAAAGGATAATGCTGTCCAAACTGCAAAATCCTTTACTAATGCACTCTACAGGCACCTACAAGAATGCATGGATCATGCTATCCCAAACAAAACCAATACTCACTCCTCCAAGAAAAGGAAACCAGTCTGGTGGACCCCTGCTTAAACAAGCTATACAATAGCAGGAGGAAACTAGTACAGAAAGGAGTAAAATCCCAAGAAGGGAAGACATCCCTGATCAGTATCAGCAAGAAACTATGTTCGCTCATAAAATCATCCAAGGGTAGCTTCAAAAGAAAAACTGCCATGGACTCCAAAGATAACCACAAGGCATTCTTTAGCTATGTCAAGAATCTAAGTGGTAATTTTCAGATATGCTCAGAGTTAGTGGAGAATGGCACAAAATACACTGAACCGACTGATATAGCCAACATCCTGGCAGACAGGTTCAATGCAAACTTCACCCCCAAAAGGGACCATAACTATACCAGAAGAATGTAGTGCCCCTGAAATTACAGACATTCAGGTTAAAACAGCCCTCTCCAAAGCTAAAAACACAGCATCAATGGGACTGGACGGTGTCCCAGGCTGTGTCCTACATGAGCTCAAAGATGAACTAACCCCTCACCAAAACACACTGTTTAAACTCAGCCTCTCCACAGGCTACGTGCCCATAGAGTGGCACACAGCAACAGTTATTCCGCTCCACAAAGGTGGATCCACAACAGACCCTTGGAACTATCGCCCTATAAGCCTAACTTGGTCTGCAAAGCTATGGAGCGCATCATCATGGATCTCATTAACAGTGACATTGGGAACTTCCAAACACTGGACCCTACCCAGTTCAGCTTTGTTAAGGACAGATCATACCTCCTAAACCTGGTGGACTTCTTTGAGACAGTTACCCAGGCTATAGACGAGGGAAAGGTGGTCCACACCGCCTACCTAGACCTCGCAAAGGCTTTCAACACCATTCCTCACTCAGGTATTATAGACAAGCTCACCAGCCTGAACATAAACCCCTACGTCATGAGATGAGTTGCCAACTGGCTCATGGACAGAACCCACACAGTAAGAGTTGTGGTAGCTAGGTCTGACTTTAAACCGGTTACAAGTGGCGTTCCCCAGGACTCAGTCTTAGGACCCCTCCTGTTCGGCATATACTTCTCAGAGGTACAGGTAAGCACAGGAGGATTATGGTTGACCAAGTTCACAGACGACTACAAACTAGGGGCTATAATTATCTCTCCGGCTGACACAAACATCCAAAAGGGTCTCACTCAGACAGATACCTGGTGTCAAAACAATGGCCTCAAGCTAAATGCCAAAAAGTGCATAGTCATCCCCTTTGGAAAAAACAAAGCACCCACAAACTACCACATAGGTGATAGCCCCCTAAATACAGAAGACATAATACGGGATCTGGGGACCCAAGTAGATAGTAACCTCTCCTTTGATAATCACATTGCCAAAGTGGTTAGAAAATCCTTCTATGTGGCCCACCTAATCACAAAAGGTTTTGCATCCAGATTGAAAGAGGTCATTGGGCCCCTCTGTGCATCACTCATCAGACCCATCATAGACTACAATGCCCCATTTATGATGTACCTTACAAGACACCTGCAACAACTGGAAAGACCACAGAAGTAACTCACCAAGAGGATCACTGGCCTCAAGCAGATGCCCTATGCAGCTTGACTGAAGAAACTCCAGCTGTACTCATTTGCATACCACCTACTCAGAGGTGATCTCTGTCTGACATACAAGGCCATGTCCAACCCAGAATTGATGGACATGCTCCACATAAAGAAAACCATATCCCCTTGAGCCACATGCTCCAAGGATCTAAGCCTCACCACAACAATAAGTAGGACGTGGTGGAGGGATAGATTCCTGTCCCATAGACTTCCCATGCTCTGGAACAAGATTCCAATCTACATTAGGCAGAGGCAGAGCTCCTCGCTAACCCTCTTCAAGAGAAACCTTGACGAGTGGATGGGAAACAGAAAGTTTACCCAGGGATCACTTCAATAACTCTGCTGGAAAGATGCACAGGGAACTAATCTAAGGGGGCGGCGAAAGCCAACACATTCCAGCTAGGCTTATAAATGCCTTTGGGCAGATAGCCTAGTACCTACCTATGAACCTATAACCAGCACCTATTCAGGGCTAGTTGTTGTCTGGTTTTACAATATTTGTGTGAGTTACTGTCATTTGACCTTTCTTATTCCTCTATCAAGGTTAATTTATTGACCATGTCAGCATGCCTGCCCATTGATCTTCCTCTTCCAATGCATTCTCATGGTAAATGTTTTTAAATGTTTTTTTTTTTCATAAGAGGCCTCAAAGAAAACTATTGGGCCCTCCTTGGGATCTTAATTTTGTGTTAGAGAAGCTAAAACTTGATTCATTTGAACAAGGTAGCCTAGCTGACTTGAGATTCTTAACATTGAAAACAATTTTACTGTTTGCTCTGACCTCTGCAAGAAGATTATCTGAGTTACAAGCTCTTATGGTAAGTAAACCCTATCTCATTTTCCATACCTACAGGGTTTCTTTGAGAACTAATTCTTCTTTTATACTTAAAGTGGTATCAGAGTTTACATTAAGCCAAACTATCAATCTGTCAGATGTTCTTCGTGTTTCACTGTTGCAGTCATAACTGTAGGGTGATCCTGCCAGCAGGCAGCCCGAGGTCGGCCAGAATCCCAAAGTCTGGGTCCGGCGTCAGCTGCTCGAGCAAGTACCCTGATGTCAGAGTGCAGAGGTATAAAGCTGGCAGCCGACGCCATCTTCTCCAGTCTTTCTTGCCGTGCGGTGGAAAGCAGCTCGCAAGTTGTTGGTTGGCGGATTCCCAGACAACGTGCTTTGCTTGTCGTCGGTCCGAAGTCGTCTTCTTCTCTTCTCAAACTAACTACCCTGTTGGGGAAACTTTTTTCTTGCTCCTTCAATGTCAGAAAAAGTTAATAATTGTATTTCGTGTGGAAAACAAATACCTCATAAAGATTTCCACTCTTACTGTCTTCCTTGCTTAGGCCCTGACCACGATGTTTCTTGCTGTCGGTTTTGTGCCAGGTTTAATTCTTGTACTATTAAGCGTAGGTACGATTGGGCCTTGAATTATTTCGATAGACGGTTCAATTATAGGATGTCGTCGGATACTTTACCGACAACCGGAATTCAGCATAAGGACAAGGATAGGCCTCCGAGGTCCAAACAGGATACGGTTCAGCCGGAGCCAGATTCGGGTTCGGCGGTCATCAGTGAGGCGCTTTTGCAGCACCTGTCATCAGCCACTTTGGAACCGATGGCCAACACGGACTCCCACGGGGAACCAACTAGGCCCAGTATTTTATCTGCTGCAGGACCTTCGGACATCGCTCCTTCAGATGGGTCCGGAACCGCTGTGCAGGTACCGGCTTCTGAAGGGGTTTTCAGGCCTTCTCATATCACTATTACTACAAAGACAAAGGCAAAGTCAAAGACTCCTGGTAAGCCAAGGATTTCTTCTCAAGCTTCTTCGGATTCAGCTCCCAAGACCCAGAAGCAATTATTAAGGATGGCTGAAGATTTGCTTACTATGATTAGGGGTTCTCACCCCCCTCCTGAAAAAAGGCCTAGACAGGATATTCCTTATGATTCCTCTGATCAGGCTTCTGTGTCTTCAGTCTCTTCATCTGACCAGGATTATTCTTTTCCTCCTTTTGAGGATTCTGATGCAGAGGACTCTATTCCCTCTGCTTCTCCCCCTGAAGATTTTTCTTTTGGGGAAACCTTGCATGAGATGAGAGAGCATTTTCATTGGGAAGGTCAGGATTATTCTGCTTCCAAGAAGAGGCTTAGGGAATTTCTCCTTCTCCCACAACACAGACTTTGGCTATTCCTCCTGTTCTTGATATTGTGGATGATGCTTTCTCTGAAGCTAACCTGAATCCTGATTCTTTTCTGCCTGCTCCTTCTAAGCCGGATAGATTTTACAGAGTCCGTGATTCCCATCAATTTTTGTTCAAGAACCCTTCTGCAGATCCTGAAACTATTTCTCAGGGTTCCAAGGCTGCTAAGGCCGCTACAGCTAAAAATCCCTCTGAAAAGGATTCTCGTGCCTTGGACAGATGGGGCAAAAAGGTGTATACTTCTGCTACTCTTTCTATTAGAGCTTTAAATTGCCAGTTTCATATGTTCAAGTATCAGCAATTTCTTTCTGTTTTAAAACAAAAACTTTCTACCTTTCCTGCATGTGCAGAGGACAAGGAATTACAGGATGTATTGCATGCAACTGAACAAGTTAGCAAACATAGTTTACATTGTGGTTTTGATGCCTTGGAGGCTTCTTGTAGGGCCGCAGCCTCTAGTACTGTTATCAGGAGACATGCTTGGCTTCGAGAGCAGAATTTACCTGAGCAAGTTAAGGCTAAACTGTTAGATGCCCCTGTTCAGCATGATGTTTTGTTTGGATCTAAAGCTGAGGAGGTTATTAAAAAGATGGAGGATAAAGCGAAATCTATGCAGACTGTTAAAGATTTCTTACAAGTTCAGCCTCCTAGATTTACTAGAAATTGGCACTCTAAAAATTGGTCCTTTCCCACATCTGACAGGCCTCAAAGGGGAAGATATAGACGCTCTAGAGGCCGGGCTCAGGCCTCTTACAGGTCCAGACAATGGACTGCTTCATCACTTAGAAGGGGAGAAGACAGATCTCAATCACAAAGGAAGCAGACCCAATGACTCTCTCTGTTTCCTTGCCTGGAAGCCCCTCTCAGAGGAAAACTTTCTCTTTTCTACCAAAATTGGATTCATATTACCCAAGACAAATGGGTTTTAGACGTGATTTTAAGAGGTTACAAATTCCACTTTCATACTCTGCCAAGGTCTATCGGTTGGCCAGATCTGCCAAAACATCAATGGTCAGAGGCCTTAAATCAAGTGGACGCTCTATTGGCCATGAGAGCCATGGAACCTGTTCCACTTTCAGAGATGGGAAAAGGTTTTTACTCTAGACTATTTCTGGTCCCAAGAAAATAAAGCTCATGGAGACCTATTCTGGACCTTTCAGTATTAAACACCTTTCTGGAAATTCCAAAATTCAAGATGCTTACTCTACAACAACTTCTTCCAATGCTCTCCCAGGATGCTTGGATGGTGACATTGGACTTAAAAGAAGCCTGCTTACACATTCCCATCAGGCAGGAATGCAGGAAATACCTCCGATTCAAGGCAGGTTCGAGGCACTTTCAATTCTCTGTACTGCCCTTTGGTTTATCTACTGTGCCCAGAGTCTTTACCAAGTGTCTGGCTCCAGTAGTAGCTTATTGCAGACTCCAGGGGATTCAAATCTGGACGATTGCCTTATTCAGGCGGACAGCAAAGACCTTTTACTTCAACATCTGCATTTTGTTCAACGTCTTCTCCTACTACTGGGATTTTCAGTGAACACAAAAAAGTCACATTTGATCCCTTCTCAGCAAATGATCTTTTTGGGAGCTCTTCTAAACACAAGCTTGCAAAGGGCCTTCCTCACTCCAGAAAAACAATTACAGCTGGCTTCAATTTTCAAAACCTTGGCTACTTTAACTCAGCTCACTGCAAGGAAATTCCTGCAGGCATTGGGCTACATGGCTTCTTGCATCCTGTTGATTCCAAATGCAAGGCTTCATATGAGAAAACTTCAATGGTACCTAAAGAATGTATGGTCACAGCATTACCACAGTCTGGACACAATGATCCCACTGATTCCCTGCCTCCAAAAGGGAGTTTGGTGGTGGTCCAGGGGGTGTGAGGAAAAGCCTGGACTTCGCCTGCCTCAACCTTCTCAGATCATAACCACGGACGCTCGGATTATGCTTGGGGAGCTCATTTTCTAGACATTTGCCAGCAGGGCTCTTGGACAAAGAAGCATCTTCTCTGGCACATCAACTTGAAGGAAATGTTGGCAGTCCAAAATGCTCTTTTAGCCTTCCAGAATCTTTTGAAACCGGGGCCTCTTCTCGTCATTCAGACAATACCACAGTCATGTGGTACATAAACAAACAAGGGGCTCTCACTCTTACCCCCTTTGCAGACTAGCCATGAATTTATGGGACACAGCTCTAAATCTGAATCTGCATCTTCAAGCTCAATTCATTCCAGGAAATCAGAACCTCTTCGCAGACAGCCTAAGCAGAAACCTTTCGGATCCTCACGAATGGATGCTAGACCCCAACTTATTCAGCAGGATTTCTGCAGTTTGGGGTTGTCCTCAGATAGATCTGTTTGCATCCCATCTCAATCATCAGCTCCCTCTTTTGCACCAGGTCTTACCACAAAACAGCTTGGAAAGTGGATGCCCTGTCATTCAGCTGGAGGAATCTTTCGAGATATGCCTTCCCTCCTCTTCCTCTTCTGCCTCGGGTGTTACTGAAAATAAAACAGGACAAGCCCAAGATTATCATTTTGATAGCTCCAAATTGGCCTTGGCAGTTTTGGTATCCAACTTTAAAACACCTATTCCTGGAACCTCCTTGGATTCTTCCTCTGATCCCTTCTCTTCTGTCCCAGCATCAGGGCCAGATGTTCCACCCTCATGTCAAAACTCTATGCCTAGCAGCTTGGCTCTACAAGGGCCTTTGATTCCTTCTTCTCTTCCCAAGCAAGTTGCAGATGTTCTTTTGGAAGCTAGGTGGCCTAGCACTAAAAAATCCTATGCTGGAAAATGGAAAAGATTTTGTATTTGGATGCAGGCTCAAGGTTTTGATCCTCTTTTGCCTAACATTTCCTCCATTTTACTTTACCTCTCAGACCTTTTTACTAAAGGCCTTTCCTTTTCCTCCATTAAAATTCATGCTTCTGCTATCTCGGCTCATTACAACACTGATCCCCCCATCTTTTCTCATCAGCTTGTGAGACAATTTCTGAGAGGAGCTAAGAATTTAAGACCTCCCAGAATTCCTCCTGTTCCTGCTTGGGATCTTAATTATGTTTTGGAGAAACTTACTTTGCCTCCTTTTGAGCCTGCTGCAGCTTCGGACATCAAGTTCTTGTCCTGGAAGACAGCTATTTTATTGCCATTGACTTCTGCCAGAAGGGTCTCAGAGTTGCAAGCTCTCATGGCTGTGGAACCATATATTATCTTCCACCAGGGCAGAGTATCCTTAAGGACCAATCCTACTTTTATGCCTAAGGTGATTTCTAAACTGGCTCTAAATCAGACTATTCACCTTCCTACCTTCTTTCCAAATCCTCAAAATAAAGGGGAAAGGATCTTACATTCATTGGACGTACACAGACAACTTCGATTTTACCTGGACAAAACTAAAGACTTCAGAAAATCTGAACAATTGCTTATTTCTTATGCTTCCAGCTCTCTGGGTAAGGCTATTTCTAAACAAACTATTTCCAAATGGATTGCTCATGGAATAAAGTTTTGTTACTCTCACTATGGGAAACAGATTCCAGGTTCTGTTAGAAGTCATTCTACTAGAGCAGCTGCCACATCTACAGCTTTTCTCAGAGGAGTTCCTACCAAGGACATTTTGGAAGCTGCCACTTGGAGTTCAGTGCATACTTTTTCTAAGCACTGTAATCTCCCTTTGTACTCTAAGTCCAGGGCAGGATTTGCCTCTGCTGTTTTGCAGGGTCTTCTAGCTGCCCCTTCTTCTGCGTAACCTCCTCCCTCTTTCACAGCTTTGGGATTCTACCCTACAATTATGACTGCAACAGTGCACGAAGAACATAGTACAGTTGTGTACATGTAAATGTAGATGTTCGAGTGTCACCAGTCCCTCTTATTTTTGTTGTTTTTTCTTCCACTTCTTTTGTGGTGTATTTGTGTTCCTCTTTGGACACCTTTTGGTGTTTTGGGGGGCTTCTGACATCTGGGGCAAGAAAGGCTGGAGAAGATGGCGTCGGCTGCCAGCTTTATACCTCTGCGCTCTGACGTCAGGGTACTGCTTGTTTCACAGCGGCCGGCGGACCCAGACTTTGGGATTCTGGCCGACCTCAGGCTGCCTGCCGGCAGGATCACCCTACAGTTATGACTGCAACAGTGAAGACACTCGAATATCTACATTTATGGTAGGTGTACACAACTGTACTTTTTCTTTCCTGAATGTAAAAATGAGGGAGAAAGGGTACTCCATAGTTTGGATGTCCACAGACAACTCTGGTACTATCCTGATAGAACTAAATCTTTCAGATCATTAGATCCGTTGTTCATTTCTTGTGAAGATAAGATGAATAGACAACCTGTGTCAAAATAGTATGGTTGTCTAAGGTTGTTAACTTTTGCTGTAGTGACCATAATGAAAATATACCAGACAGGGTCAAGGCATACTCTACTAGGGCCATGGCTTTATGCATGTTGTTTTGAAAGGTTTGGATTCTGTAAATATTCTCAAAGCATCTGCTTGGTCCTCTGTACATACTTTTCCAAGCACTATAAGCTTGATCCCTTATCTAGGTCCAAATCAGGCTTTATTCAGACCATTGTCCAGGGGCTCCTGGACTTTTCTCTTTCCATCTCTCAGATGTGGTTAGCTATGGTAATCTACCCATATAGCTAAGGTTACTGCAGTAGTGATCAAGATTATGAACATAGTACTGTTGTGTAAGTAAATTTACCATAACAGTAGATTTTCAAATGATCACTGGTGCAGTAACTACTTCCTCTGAACATTCCCATTGTTTTTTTCTGTGCTTTTTATGCCAAGGTGTGGTCATTTATTTCTTATTGTTCCTTGCTTTGTCCTTTCAGGGCTTAGCCTCCCTATCTTTTGTTAGGAAAGCTCTGAAGGGCCTAGTGCCCAAACTTGTCTTTTAGTTAACTCCGCTCAAGTTTCTGAAAGTTTGGGTGTGTGGAAGGTGTCCTGAAGGTTTGGAAGCTGGCTAGCTGTTGTATCCTTGGCAAGATCTAACCCATATATGTAGCTAAGACTACTGCAGCAGTCATCCTTTGCACATCTACTGTTATGGTAAGTTTACTTGTACAACTGTACTGTATGAAATTAATATTTAAGAATATAGGTAACATACAAACTGTCAACCCAACCCAGTTTTGATTTGTCAAGGGCAGCTCCTGACTGTTTAATCTGGTTGACTTCTTCAAAAATGTACCTGAAGAAATGAATGAGGGCAATCCCTAACAAATTAGCAGTGTTAGCTAATTGTTTCAGAAATAGCACACAGTGGGTTAGGATGCGCAGTTATACTTCCTCCAAAAGACATGTTGCTAGGGTTCAGTCCTTGGCCCACTCCTCTTTGGCATTTACTTCTAGGAGGGCAAAGCTAATGCTATGGGTTTGTGGCTGTCCAAATCTTCAGATTACTGCAAACTTGATGCCATTATAAACTACCCAGAAAAAAACAAGTTTCCCCAAGAGAGATTGTCCTAAACATATAGCTTTTGTCAAAACCATGTACTAAAACTAAATGACAAAATGTATATAATCACATCCTTCAGGAAGCATGATGCATGTAGTAACTATCAGATTGACAAATCCCCCATGAAAATTGATCCTGTAGTTTGGGATTTAGAAACCTCCAGTCAGAAATGAACTGTCCTTTGATCATCACGTTTGCTGTTGTAAGGAAGTCCTTTTTCATTACGCAGCTTATATCTGAATTTACTGCATCCTGATCCAGCGATGAAATTGGTCCACTGAACTCTGCATTATAATGCCTTGGGGTATGTATCTGCCCAAACATTTGTCACAAATAGAATGACCACATCACATTCTTACTAAAAGAAATCTAGGACCTAAATTGTAAAAACTATGCAGATAGTATCAAAGGCTTGTCTCAGCATCACACAGGCTACTGAGATGGGACCTCTGCCTTGTCTATAAAGCTTAGACGGACCCTGTTCTGTCAAACCTCTTTGCAAGTCCAGTGGTATTGTAAACACCCACTCAAGAAATCTTAATCATTTTTTTGCAAAATAAATAGGACATGTTGTAGGGACAGGTATGTATCACAGAGAATACCTCTTCTATGGAATTCTCTTCCACAGCACATAAAGCAAAGCACGTCTGTTACTCTATTCAAATGTAATTGGGACAAATGGATGAGTAACTGCAAATTTACCCCAGTTTAGCACCCCTGGCTCTCATAGATAGGGAAACTTGTAAATGCCCCAACATATCTTTGTTTGGCTCATGGGTTATTTGCGTGCAAAACAGAGGAGCTAAAACCTATCATGGGAATGTAAGGCTAAACTTCCTAAAATCTTCACAGACTGGTATCATTGCAAGTCCCTATGACCCCATGAAAACACATGAAATGTTTAGTCATATGTATTATAAAATAATAAAATAATCATTTGAGCATCTGTAATGATTTAAATTTTAGAATGGATAATAAGGAGAACAATCATTTAACTTGGACGGGGCTTATGTAGAATGGAAACTGTTCCACCTTGCTTTTAAAAAGTTCATTGTAGAAGTTCGCACTACACTACAAATGCTGTAAAGCAGAAATATAAGTACATTTTAAAGAATAATTTCCCAAGTGGTTAAAACATGTTTTTTAGAGCATTGCTTGGGTTGCAAATTTTCATATCACGTAAGTATCCCCTAATATATATTTTAAAAGAGGTCTTAGTTTTTTTTTGTAAAAAAAAAAATCCACACCAACATCTAGCTAGGTAAACTGTACACTGTGAAATACATGTGCACAGACAATAAAAATTAAATTGATTTCCTGTTGGCGAATGTCTAACAAACTTGCCTTTGTTGATAATGTGATCGCAAGCATTGCATGCTCCTTGTGGGAATAGTGACATTGAACTGCCATCTGAGACAATAAGAGAAGACAGTGGCTGTTTTAATATGTCCCAATGTCCACTGAATATGTTAAACATTTTAAAATGACTCATCAATAATGTATGATTAAAGCTCTGTTTTATTTGACCCTATCAGCATGGGTAGAGGTTCCCCCATTTTTCTTACTATGTATAGATAGAAACCTAAGATTTTCCAATTTATCAAAGGCATACACAGTGGTGGTGCTGCGGTAGCGTTTTCACCTCACAGTAAGACGCTGTCCGATTCAATTCTCAGCTAGAGCGTCTTCTGTGTGGAGACATGCGTGAATGGGCGTACCTTCGTTGAAGGTTGTGTGTCACGGCTGGTAACTCGGCACGTAAAAATCAACTACCAATCATTAGCGGACCGGAGTTCCACTGTGGCGACCCCTAATTGGGAAAAGCCGAAAGACACAAACAAATCAAAGGCAGACTCAATAAGATTAATTGGACTGATCCAAAAAATGTTACACTAAATCGTTTGCATGAATAGATTACCTATCATTTTCACTAGTATCTCTCTCTCTGCACTGTCTTACATTTTCTGATCAGAATGCTTTTTAGTTTTGATAAGTCATTTCTTTTTTGAGTTTCCTATATAGATATAAGCATACCATTTAACCAAGTCATGATAAACCTTAAATGCAAATAAGGTAATTTAACCGTATCAACAGAGATGTTAATATGAAGACATCTATATCATTATTGTTTATAACCTTATGAAACAGTTCAATGGACTCTAAATCTGAATGCTTACAGAAAAATACTCTAGAGTATTTGTAACATATGGTGATCTTAAACAGGTCTTGCTTAAACAAATGTTCCTGTTCCTAATGCACAACATATATGTTAGCATATTAGGGGACTACACTAGACCCTATTGCTGTACCATTAACTTGCTTGTAGCCTACATCAGTGAACAGGAAAATATAGTCTTCTACAACAAGTTCTAAAAATAATTAATCAGCTTATATTCTTACATTAGTCCAAGTAGTATGTTAACAGTGCTATTGTTCTGTGACCTCCAACCCAAATCTATTTATTTTATTATTTTTATTAATGCTTGTTAATCTAGATAGCCAGAATGGGTAGTGAGCCCTTTTAGGCAGGGGGCGGGGGGGTGTCTGAGGAAAAAAAGCTCCACAGTGCAGTCATACAAACATTTTATGCAAAATTTACAAGGTATAATATAATTAATCATACATGCAGTCATTTACTTGAAAAAAAGTTAAGGTTACATTGGTAAGAAGTTATAACTATATACATTTTCACAATGCAGTCATTTCAAAAAGGCAGATTTTTATTGAAAATAAGAAGACATCCATCACCCCTTTTTTCCATTTTGCACATGGGGTCGGGGTGTCACTTCAACAGTGACAATCATCTTGAGCCAAGATTTACACCGCCGGGTGGCTAGCCCTGCCACGGTAGTTCATCCATACCACTCACTCACACACACTCACACCTACGGCCAATTTAGTGTGTCCAATCCACCTACTGCATGCATGTCTTTGAAATGTGGGAGGAAACCAGAGCACCCAGAGGAAATTCACACAACCGCAGGGACGAAATGCAGACTCCGCACAGAAGGCACCCCAGCCAAAAATCAAACTGGACAGCCTCTGTCTGTGAGGCAAAAATGCTAACCGCTGCACCATAGCAGCCACATAAAGCAGTTTATTAGGAGAAACATATAGAAGGTATAGTGAGAGGACAAGTGAGAGGTAAATTGGTAGATGTAAAAGGGGGTATTAAAAGTAGGAGTAGGAAAAAAATGGGAGCATGAGATGTAGGGTTAGTATATATGAGAGTGAACTGTAGATACTGGCAGTAGAAGCTTGGTTTAGCATTAAGGTGGAGGATATGTAAAAGGTATACTAAGGAGAGAGAAGAAAAAGAGTAGAGGATACTAAAAAAGCCTGAGTTTGTTGATAATGTGATTGCAAATGTTACATTTAATTTACATAGTGTATTTCACATACATACAAGTGTTGGTAGTAGCTCATTTCATACAGCAAGGACAGTCACATTTAGAACTTAAGATACCCTTTTGATTTACTTTGGAAAGGTCCTTTATATGATTTTTTTCTTAATTCTAAGAATATGGTGTTCCACATTTTAGCAACAGAGACTGATTAATGGTAGTCACTGTATTATTAGATTTAGTTATAATGATCTGACTTGGGTCCTGTGATTTAAGTTCTCTTTGGAATGAATTCAGAGATTAAATTATTGATAGCTGGACATTTGTTAGGTGAATAGAGAATGTTGTGAATCAATTACTCGTGTTGGTGTATAATGGCATAATGTCTCCCATTACAAGCCAATCACCAGGACAGTAGTCAATTCCCTATAATGCTTGAGTAAATTCTATAGTGTCCTTTACTGAAATATACCGAGAACTGCTTAAAGGTTTCTGTAATTGATCAAACAAAATAGAAATATGCTTAGACAAAATCCATATCCCAGTATAGTGGGCACCATAGGAGGATCTAGCGTATCCTTTTATATTTTTGACAGCCCAAATAAAAACTGCCATGCAGATACTACACCATACACGACTGTTTTTTTTCTGAAATGCCATCCTGTAAAAATATTTTTATAACACCATAATAAAGTAACCAGAAAAACCCTTGTTAGAAAAAAAAGATTTTGCTGTGGCTGTGTGTTATTGATATGCTTTCATGCTTGTGCTTGCACTGAAACAGTATTCAGTGAGTGCTTGCTCAGTAGCATGATATGAAGCTCTTGTCAGTACCACGTTACTTAATTCTAGTTTATATAAATATCTAATGGTCTAGTTATGTTGTCATTTTTCTACTGTTCTTACTTGCTCTGTTAATAGTATTGAACATACCATTTTGTGTTTTCCATATTTTCAGCTCCATTCCAACACCATATAAATAAACCCCAAATCATGTTTCTTTTTTTAAAACCTTTGTTAAATTATCACTTAAGACACAGACAAACCCAAAACCTATTTGTGACGTTGCAAGAGCAACACCCTCCAAGTCTTGCTACTCAGAATGACACTTAGTTTTATGCATTATTTACCTGTGTAACAGACATAGCTGCAATGTTAATAAAATATTTGCAGTAAAGGAATGTCTCCCCTATTATGTGTGTGACACCAAACATTATGAAATATTATCCTACAAAATAAAGGAGATACAGGCAAAATAAAACTGTGAATTAACTAAACAAGATTAAACGTATTTTTGCTTGACTGTTTTACAACACTCTAACCCCAGCATGGGGGCTGCTCTCCCCAAATCCCTGATACTTATATATACTAATTCTGAGGTTCCTGTGCCTCAGAGTAGGGGAATATGCTGAAATACCACAGCCTCAGATTTAGCGTATATATTATCCCACATTTGTAGTTGTTTTGCTGTTCTGAGGATCACAGTTATAGTCCTCAGAATTTCAACTAGCGTCTGTATGGAATGTATAAAAAAGAACTATAAATGCATTTGTTCTTATAATTCTGGATGGTTCAGTGCTGACGTATATAGTACATAGGAATGCACAAGCACACACTGTTTTGGTTTACCAGATATGCTTAAACCATGTAAATCTGGGACACCTGTGCTTGAACTATTACAAATGAAATTCCTCCTGTACATCACAATATGTGCCGAGATAGATGTTCACCTAGTTTGCCAGATGATTGTAAAGGTTACGTACAGCACATTAAGCAAGCATTAAGAATACCAAACTGCCCTAAATGTAAATGAAACATAGGTCATCAGATATTGTCAGTGTTGCATGACTTTATTCAGCAATTATGCTGTTATAACAGAAATGTTAAAGAATTATAGTACATTCCCATCACCTCATCAGCAAAAGTATCAGTTAGTATATATATATATATATAACCAGTTATGGCTATCCCTCACCTCCTTTTCTTCACCTCAGTAATATGTCAAAGGGCTGAAAAACTTGACAACACCAGCAAGGCTCTGGAATGCTTGATCACTGAGAAGAAATGGGGGAGGGGCACTTAGGTACTTCATTATCCACAAGATTTAAGAATTTTGTAACTTCATTGCTTTTCACATGCCTCTTCTTGTGACTTAAGACAGGACTAGTTCTCCTTCAGACCACTACCTGCTTTATCTCTTAGAAAGACTAGGAAAATATGAGTAGAGACTGTGTTCAGAATAATTTACATATATTAACCCTCCTTAAGTACTTGTCAGGAACTCCCTTTAATACCAGGATATGTATGCATCATATCTTCTGAGAGTGGTTTTTCATGCATCCAATTTACAGGTAGAAGAGATGAGTACATTTTTCATTCCAAGAAATATGTACATTGATTAGAAGATGCAGCATTCCCCATTACAGTGAACGGAAATCAAATAAGAGCAAGCCATCTGCTCTGACATTACCTAAAAATTATGCCGTTGAGTTGTTTCTGTTAAGAAAGGAGTGAAACATAAATGCATATTTTTCTTTCTCTAGGCATGGCTGGGCTGTTGACGGTAGAATAATAGGGCCAAGTCTCGAATCATCATGCACTGCAGGAGCTCAACTCTTCTACTATTCTCAACAAGGATCTTACATGTATGGGATTTATTGTGCTCGCTCAGAAGGTAACATAAATTTTCCACTGTCCTACAACAATCAGTTGAATGACAGAGGGTCATCTCACTATGTGGTGTTTTGAATTTTTTAAATTTTAAATGTGAGCTTTTTGTATTGAATGCTTTACTGGATAACCAAACTGCCTGTCATGTTCTACTTTTTATATTTAATTATACTTGCTTATGGGTTTTTACTTGTATGATACATAGAAGTTTGGAATTTTAATACCATAAGCAAATTGTAAAATAATAAACCAGATATTCTGTAGGTTGTATGGAAGGCCTGTACTGACAGGTTAGGAAATTTAGAAATCCTAGAAATGTAAATGCTGGTTTGGGCCATCTGGTTAAACTGAATAATCATACCAGAGAGACCCAAGAAAGCAACAGGTCATTTCTTGTAAATGCAGCTTGTGTCTTACGTTTGCAGTCATATCCAGTTGTCTCAACTTCATTGCTGCAGAGATCAGGCAAGACTTACAGAGGTAGAAGGGCTTGGTGAACACACACACACACACACACACACACACACACACACACACACACTGTATATATCTATATAGCTAATTTATATAATATAAATGCTTTGTGTTGGACACTGGAGAAAGGTATTTGTTGTGATTTTGCAGATATGTTTTTGTTTCAGTAGGATTTGTGGTTTACTGATCACAGGCGCGATACTACTGCATTTGAATTTTTAATTGTGAAAGTGTCTGCATTGGTCTGACAATGGGCTGTGTAGTTGATGAATCTGCAGTGATGATATGTGCATTAATAATAATTTTAATCACTAAATATTCATAGGTGTAGTCCAATAGGTTTATGCAGAGCTTAGGGCTGGAAAGGTATTGAGAAGCTTAGCCACATTACCTTTTTTTTTTTTTAAACAAGAAACATTTTTTATTAAATTATCATGTACGACATAGGCAATGTTACATTTATATAAATGAAAATAAACCATACCAACACAATCTCAGTTGCAAACATTATACATTACAAACCATGCTGACACAGCTGTAGCTGTAAACATTATACATCACTTATAATATATCCAGTAATTATCAGTCAGACATTACATAGCTCATTCAAATCCTGCTTTCTTTTAGAACTCGTCCCTCCTCTGCATGTAATGATCCCACAGCTCCCATCTTTTCCTATGTAATTTGCTGCTACCCTTTTCTAAAGATCCCAATTCCAGTTGTTTTATCTCTGTTACTGTCTTCACTACTTCTAGTAAAGTTGGTTCAGACTGTGATTTCCATTTTCTAATAATTGCTTTTTGGCAACCATTATAATTACACTCAGCAAGGCCTTACTATGTCTAGACAGTTCCAATTCTGTATCATAGCTCAAAAAAAATAATTTCCTTAGTTGCACCAATTTGCTTACCCAGTATCTCTGGCCGAACAGTCTGCAGGGAATCTTTAAAGTCTGCCAACTCATTACAATCCCAGAAAATATGTTTCCAATTACCTCCTTCTTCCCCATCACACCTCCAACATTTGTTGTCTACCTGAGGAAAAATTATTTGGATTCTACTTGGGGTATAAAAATACCTAACTAAATACTTCCAAGCAAATATCCTAAATCTTCTAGACTAATACCCATGTAAACACTTCCAAGCAATGATCCTAAATCTTCTAGATTTTGTTGCACGTTTGAGAGAGATACATATATCCCCTCATTGTTTCTTTGTGAATAGCTTATCCAATCTCTCTTCCCAATCCTATCTAACCTCGTCTGATTGATTCTTATAGTTATCATGCAATATTTTGTATGCTGTACTAATTATTCTTTTTCTTAAGTGCAACTTCTGTTCTAGATTCAACTAAAAACTCTACCAGTGTTGGTCTTTCATTTAGGACACTCCCTGTTTCTTTCTGTTTGCCTTTATTTGGAAGGCAGTCTTTAATCTGCAGTCCAAATAAGTTTTTGGCATATTCCCATTCTATTACTTTTCCCTTTCTAGTTATTTACTCCCAATACCTTGGTTCTTTTGCCATTTTTTTCCAATAAATTCCAGCCCCCTCTTGCCTATTGTCTGTATCTCTAATTGCAGTCATCCCTATCATCAGAATCTCCTTTCTCCATTCCCGTGTTGGCGTAGTTCTTAGAATACCTTTTGCTACTTTATGAATATAATATTCTGTATGATTATTGTTATACTCCTTAAAGGTCTGCATCCAAAGTCCAAGTCTCTCCTTGTTTTTGAGCTTCCTCCCTGTTTCATCATCATCTGTTTCATGTGCTTTTTTTGTAAAGAAACAGGTGGTGGTATGCATATGTTGCATTTGGGTCAACCCCCCCCCCCCCATGCAGCCATTCCAGTGTCCCATTATTTGGCTATTTCTCCCCAGTTGCCGTAAACATTGTTCAAAACTCTTAGTGTGCATACTGCTTTCTGCTTTCCTTCTGCAATAATTACAGATATTTGGATTTAATTTAGAACTTTTATTTCAAGTTTTCCAGCATAAACACTGATAGATATTTGCTAAACAAAGCAATACAGTCTCACAGTGAAAACAGACTTAGCATTAAAACTTCTGTGACTTTGAAACTCACATTCATTGAAACAGCATTAAAACCCACATTCAAAGAAATTGCATCTAGTCAGTGGCAGATTAAGTTTACCTTTGAGTTTTCAAATCATAGTCCACTTGCACACATTTTTAGGACCTTGCAAAATTTCTTTCATTCACCTTCCTGATTGTATTAAAGTATAATATATAATAATTAAATGGGTCTATATCAGAACATCGAATGATTAAAATCGAGAACGTTCTAAAGAGTGAAAATGCTGGACTTCAAAATCGTTATTGTGGGGGGTTGTGCCCTCCACACCCCCTGCTAAATATATATTCCAACTCTGAGATCGCATTACAGTGAGGAAAGGGCAAGTATTCCAATCTTCACTGTACTGCGATCTCAAAAAAAGTACTTCAAGGTTCGTGATTTTAATCATTCGATGTTCTGATATACACCCTAATTAAATTATATCCCTTGTATAATACAACACCACTTGTTAGACCGTGTTTTAAATTTATAGCTAGTAAGCAAAGAAACAAAACATATGAACCAATAATGCCAACGCTGCCTAATTCAGAACATTTCAACAGTAAAAGGCCACTCAAAACTTCTGTCATTACAATCCACCAATATCAGCCAGTATGCAGTCTCTGCAGAAGTAAAAGTCATCTGAATAATTCCACATCAAAGAGATCTGACTCTAACTAATGAAAAGGTTGCTGCTAGCAAAAAACTTTATATTTAAGTATTTCATCTACAAATTCACTGCCTGCTGCGCTTAAAGAATAAATTGTGGTAATATTGCAATAGGGAATGGATGGCAAACTAAAACAGGTTTTTGCCTATAATGCCATTTCCCATTGGTTGACTGCATTTGTTTTTATCAGTTTAATCTAGATTTAATTTCTAAGTGGTTAGTTTATATAGATGCAATATTTTTGTTTAATCTGAGTATATATTTTTGTGTGTTATATTTTGTTTTTCTCTTTAAATGTGAAAAGAGTTTGTGTTACAATAACTGCTTGCACTGTGGAATGGTCAATGATGCACAGAAAGTGATGATAAATGCTTGGTGTTCATAGAGTGGTAATAAATAAAAAATATCTACATTCTGTACCTGAAAAATGTATTTATCACACCTCTCTAAGGGCAATATGTGAAGCCGTAGCACTTCAGTGGAACTGAACAACATAGGGTAAGGTTAAAGAATTACTAAGACCCGGGGTCATCTTTGCACTGTCTAATGACACTTAGAATACAAGTTAGTATGATTATAGGAAAGCAGAAATTAAGAAAGTAAGCTTGTACAATCCCTTTAAATTAAGCAACTTCCAGATGAGTGTGTATTTTAATTGCTCTCCTGTTTTACATATCTGAGTCTAATATTCCCATTGCAAACTTTTCTTTTCCCACTTCCATTTAAGATGTCTGTTGCTCCTTCCATTGCTTTTTGGTCTTCATAGCCACGCAGCATGACATTTCTGATGTTTTGAAACAGTCAGAATTAATACCGGAAAACTTAAGTAGCTAAACCTGCATGTAGTATCATATTGTCCTTTTGCCGGATTATGAAAATGGGTAGATGCCTTGATCATTGACAAAGCATAATGCTTTTTGCGGGATTTTGATGAATGTGTCTTTCTGCCAGAATGTAAAAACTGCAGACAGGCCATCTGATGCAACAACATGTAGCTGTTCTGGGCTCATGTGTCATAACACTAAATATAATCCGGTTAACTGACTCTCCAAGGGCTAGTGTGAGCCAGGATGTTGCTTCAGAAAACAGACAAAGCTAATCAATTTGCCCAAGGGTAAAGCAGTCCAACTATATGAAAAAAGGCTTGGCTGTTTCAGTGGAATTGGTATTCTACCAGTTTTTCCATCACCTGGAACTGCTGTGGTGGCAGGTAAACACGTGTTAATGGATCTCAGCTCTGGGACTGAGCGAGTGCAAGATTCTAAACCACATTTGGAAACATATGGAATCCTTCTTTCACCAGCTTTACTAGTCTCATATAAAGCAGTGCACTTTTTATAGCTAATAAAATACTCTACATCTCTTTGTTTGTCACTTCACCTGATGTCTAAGAAATAGCTTATTTGAATCAGCACACTGAACTGGTTATCACACAGACAAATAAATCTGAGAAACCTCTGTAATAAACAAATATCCTGATATAGATGACAATATGCCACGGGTGGCAGAAACTTTAGCACTCCCTAACCTTATCAGAGTGGTCCTGTTAAAAATCACTGGCCCCAAAACTTGGACCGAACTACAAAAGTAAGGGGAGTATCAATATTCATCAAAGATACCCACACCTCCAGGTTGGTGGCACAGCACGAAGCATCAGAGACTATCCATGTGCAACTAACAGTGGGTAAAACTGCCTTCCAGTTTATAGCTTGCTACAGACCACCCTCTCAAACCCAGAAACCCCACTCGGCCTTCCTGAGAACACTGGAAAATATGAAGGTCTCTCCAAACACCATTATATTGGGCGACTTCAACTACCCAAACATAGACTGGGAGCATTACTCTAGCTCCAACACCCTAGCCCAAAGGTTCCTAGAATTTATAAACTCAAATGCTATGGAACAACTTGTTACAACTCCCACAAGAGGGGAAAACATACTGGACCTAATCATCACCAACATGGGGACTCTATGCTCCAGACCAGAAGTGTATCCCTCACTGGTAAGATCAGACCATAAACTAATCTCACTGGATATTCACATCCCGACCCAACCCCCTGCCCAGAAAACCACAGTGAAAAACTTCTCTAAAGCAAATTTCACACTCCTCAAAACCGAGGTGGAATCCTTCAAAGCCCCTGGGCCTGTGGAAAATACCAGTGATGTCGGGAGGCATACGCACTGTACTGATTTCAGTACAATGTATTTAGAAGGGGGGTAGCATTTCAAAGTTTTCGCGCTTTAGCATTTTAAAGTTTTCACGCTTTACTAGTGCACGACGATGACATCAGCTCATCAGGGCAGCCAGTCGGAATGGAGCTCACCGTGCGTCAGTTCAAATGCGGTTTAGGATGCAAGCGTTATGGTCGAAGACTCGAAGCGGGAGGATTTGGACTTAAAGCAGGAGGATTTGTTGGTCTTTCTCACGTCAAGGACTTTATTTAGAACCATGGGGCTGGTGAGTAGTGTGTGTGTGTGTGTGTGTGTGTGTGTGTGTGTGTGTGTGTGTGTGTGTGTGTTTGTGTCACTAAGCTAACTCCAGTTTGTACAGTGAAATTAAAAAAAAAACAATGTGGTGGCCTGAAAATGTAGGCTGATACTATTTTAAGTCATTTACTGTTAGAGCACTTCTAATCTAAGATAGGAGAAAGTAGTTTCTAGACGTATGCAGCGAGGAAGGGCAGAATCTGGTATTTATGGATAGCTGTGAGACTGCCACGGGCAGAAAAAGTAGTTTAGGGGATGTCACTATAGGAATAATAGAATAACCTTTGAAACTGGAAGAGAAAATGAGATAGGTCAGATATATAAAGTCATCTAGGGTATTTGTGGTAATGTTAATTGTGTTGTGGGAGGTAAGTGGGACTCTAGTCTGGCCCAGCATAGATTTTATTCTTTTTAGTAAGTATTTTGTGTCAGATAGTATAGCTTCTGCTAAGGAGTATAGCCAATCTTCTGCTTTTATCTAATGATTTTGTTCATAATTAGTAACATGTCATTGTCCTCATTACTTTTTTGTCTTAAACTGTTTCTGAATTCTTTATAAAACAGCTTAGTTCCTTTTCTGTAGCACTTAATGTGCAAAGGTCAGTATTGTATGGCTATTTTTCAAAATAACATTTCATCCTTATTTCACTTACTTGGTAATCCAGTTGTTCTATGAGCATTTCAAGTAGTTTGATTTTCTTTGATTATTGGTGTAGATTCAGAAAGTAATAGCTCCACGAGTACTGTTTACACATTCTAACTGAGCAGGCTACCTTTCAAATTCTAAAACATTGTTCCAGTAAGGGAAAAACATCTTATAATTTATAGCAGACTGTGTAGCAAATCACAAATGCTTTTGATAAATATACACTAATGGAGGGTCTTAATGACATTTTAATGCTGATGAGCTCAGAAATCTTTTTGCAAGATTAAAAACATGATAGCAGATTGTGGGCTCTGTCCTTGCTTTCTTTGTAAAGTTGTCTCTAATGTTTTGTTTTTCTACAGTTCTAAAAGTGAAGAAGTGATCTGATTAGTTAACCAACTCTTAGTGGTTGGGATGTTTTCTGTTTTAGGTTCAGATGTTTAGAGATTCTTATTAATATAAAGGAAGACATCAAAAAGCTCCAGTACTTGACAGAAGCTAACAATGTCCCCATTAAGTATATTTTCTCCATATATCTCTGGTGATAATTTGCCCTCAACAATTCAGTCATCTAGACTATTTCAAAGCTTGTTAAAAAGTACTCTGCTTGATAGGTAAGGGCAGTTTATTCCAGAAAAGCAAGATATGTTGAGTTAGGTGTCTGTCATGCTGCTGGCCTTTTTGATAATAAATTCACAAATAATGGCTCATTTGATTCACTTTTGCTGTTTCATCTTTAGCTTTGCATCTTTCTTTGCATACTGAATGAATAAGACTCTTGTTTGTATGATGTACAAATAACATAAATGCAACTGTATAGTAGATTAATAACTTGCTATGCTCATTTTGCTGCAAATAAAGAAATAAATACTTTGGAGAGTTACTTTCACAAGTTTGTTAGAAAACTATATAATGACATGTCTGCATTATTTTTTCCTGGGCCTCTGCTGAGAATTGTTTTTTTTTTTTGTTCCAAGTCAGACTGTCCTGATTAACAAATTGACAGGCATTTAAATTTCAGACTTCAGGTTTCTGAATGTTTACTTCCTTACATATTTGATGGTGCAGTGGCAGTATTGTTGCCTCACAGCTATAGGTTTTCTGGTTTGATTCTTGGCTGGGGTGCCTTCTGTGTGGAGTCTGCATCTTATCCCTGTGTTGGTGACATAGTAAAACAACTTTTTATTCTAGCAATAAATATATACTAACACAACCTTTTTTATAGCAATTTTTTTAAGTTTATGACTATTTGAAATTTGTCCTTATTTTTGGGACTGTAATACCCTGTTATTGGCTTTGTCCAGGTTTTTGTGCTAAGGTTGACAGCTATGGCAAGAACTGAATTCACTGAATATGTTTGAGGGCTGTATTCCCTCATTACTGGGTTTGTCCAGGTGTTTTGTGCTAAGAGATTGACAGCTATGGTGAGAACTGAATTCATTAAATGATAGCCATTTAAGTTTCAGTCTTCCTCTCTTTCACAAAGCAGGTGATTTGGCATAGTGGTATGTTGTTCTGACTATTTTGCACAGTGACCTTGGCAGTAAAATGTATGATGGTAACACAGCATTTTATTCTAGCAGCTTTCAAGATTATACAAGCAATGTTTAATGTGTTCCTGTTTTTGCCCTTTGACCCACCCCAATAAATTTGGCTTTTTCCAGACTTCTTGTGCTGCAGTTGAGATGTAGTTGAGTATTGTAGATTTTACAAGGAGCTGAGAGCTGCAGGGGAAGAGAAGTTTAGTGCTGATTATGCTAAGTCGGCTCACATTGCTAGTAGCACAAAATGTTGTGTACTTGCTTTTAATGCAGAAGGTTGTTGGTTCTACTCCCATAAGGGGTGAATGCTGCTGTACCGAAAGTTAAGACACTAACTATGAGCCTGTTATCAGTTTGCCATCCATTTCCTATTGCAATATTACTAGCTTATTATTAATGTCATTTAGGCAATTTATTCCTCAGGGGCATCAGACACTTTATTTTTTGGTGAAGTTATGAAATATAAAGGTGATTGCTAGCAGCAACCTCTTCATTAGTTAGATTTATTTAACGTGAAATTATTTAGATGACTTTTTTTACTACTTCAGAGATTGTGCATATTATTTACTGATAATGGTGGACTGTAAAAGTTTGACTAGACTTTTATGATGGAAATGTTCTGAATTGGGCAGTTTTGTTTCATTGTTTACTGGAAAAATGTTCAAAGCAATAGGAAGGTGTATGAAAGAGCACATGTATGTTTCATATGCAAGGGGCCTATGATTTAAAAGCAGCCCAGAATTAATTCTTATCTGCCACGGGTAAAATGTATTTTTCTTTGAATGTGGGTTTTAATGTTGTTTCAGTGAACGTGAGTTTCAAGGGCAGAGAAGTTTTAATGCCAAGTTTGTTTAGCAGATGTCTTAGTGTTTGTGCTGTAAAATGCAAAATAAAACTTTCAAATGAAGTTCAAATCATCATAGAAGTAAATCAGTATGTACATTAGTGTTTATGGTAGATGGAGTGAAATAGCAAAGGATCATTGGAATGGCTGCAGGGGGAGGCTCCATTCGACCATGGTTTTGTGAGGGGGAAGGGTGGCAAACTTAGACAGCCCCAGCTTAACTATACCTCCCAACTGTCCAGATTTTCAAAGAATGAATAGATTTTTTGCTTCTTATTTTTGGTTTGTTCCTCAATTTGTGGTTTTCTGGCAAATGATTTAGGAATTAAGTCACTAAATAATGACACACTAGTTTCAGACTTTATAACCTTCAGAAAAATGCATGCTAAAATAAGACCTGTTCTATCAACTGTCCCAGTTTATACAAGAGCAATTTTAGTACTGTTTATATGTTCCCTCAATATATTTGGCCTTGTCCAGATTTATTGCATTAACAGGTTGAGAGGTACATGCAAATAAATTGCTTTATAGAATTAGGCATAACCAAACCTCAACTGTCCCTGATTTTGGCTCAAAATGTTGCTCTTCCCCTAATGATCCCTCCACAAAATAGCAATTTTGGAAGAAAACATAGAGGGTTTACTTTACTTTTATAAATAACTGTAATGATCAGAGTTATACATTACTTTTATTTCAGAAATGCATGTAGATTCTCTAATTTTGTCAGCTGCTCTAAGTTAACTGTGCTCATATTAAAATGGTGTCCCTCCTTTGACAGGTTCCCAGCTGTATTGTCTGGCAATTTTATATTTTTGCATCACATTTTTGGTCCGTTTTCATAAAATTGCAGTTTTCTGGCAAATTAGTGGCAAATTGTTAAAGACTGAAGTTAGAAAATAATGCAGACATTTCAGTTTCAGATTTCATACCTTTCAGAAAATTCGTACTGATGCAAGACCTACTACTATTCTATTATCTTTCTAAGTTTATAAGAGCAATATTTAAAAAATGTCCTTATTTTTGGGCCTTTGCCTCAGTTTTATTTATGAGTTTGTTGCTGTAAGAGGTTGAGAGGTTTTGTGTGTGTGTGTGTGTGTGTGTGTGTGTGTGTGTGGTAGGTAGCATACCTCTCAACTGTCCACATTTTGCAGAATGTCCAGATTTTTGCCCCATATTTTTTGTCTGTTCCTCATAAATTTTGTGATTTTCTAGAAAATCATTGAAGGCTGAAGTTGCTAAATAATGACAGACATTTGAGCTTCAGACTTCATGTCCTTTAGAAAAATTCATACTAGCACAAATCCTGTTATTTTAGCAACTTTCTAAGTTCACGAGAACATTATTTAATATCTGTCCCTGTTTATTTTAGGCTTTGTCCATATTTCTTGCACTAAGAGGTAGGTAGGGGTGTGTGTGTGAATGAAACATCCTAGTTAGTGGTAGCAGGTGGTTAGTAATTTACTCAAGCTCAAAACCTGTACCTTAGTTACAGAAAACAAAAGCATAAAGTCTCTACCCCAACTACCATGCTGCATTTTTCAAAGAACTGACATTTCAGGTTAATTTTCAATTCAACGAACCGAGTTTGAGTGAATTTATATTATATTACTGAAGAGGCATTACAGCGAATGCCTCTTCATCGACACTAAAAGAGCAAACCGTGAATTACGAGAATGGCCGTAGCTTGGCTGGGGAGGGGGGGGGTAGCAGTTTGAGAGCTGTCAGTATAAATTTGAAAATCCTAGCTACACCCCTGGAAAATACTGCCCAGACCATAGAATCCTTTATAAATGCATTCTGTGAACACCTTCAGGAATGCATGGATCATGCAATCCCAAATAAAACCAAGACCCAATCCTCCAAAGGCAGACGGCCTGTCTGGTGGACCCCAGCCATAAACAAAACTATACAGTAGAAGGAGGAAGCTACTACATGCTAGAGCAAAATACCAAAAAGGGAAGGCATCTCAGATCAGTATTAGCAAAAAACTACGGGCACTCATAAAATCGTCTAAGGCCAGCTTTGAGAGAAAAATTGCACAGGACACTAAGGATAATCACAAGGCTTTCTTTAGTTATGTTAGGAACCTGGGTGGGAATTCCCAGATATGCTCAGAATTAGTCCAAAATGACAAAAAATACACCGAACCCTCAGACATTGCCAACATCCTAGCTGACAGGTTCAGCGCAAACTTCTCCCCACCAAAAGGGCAAATATCTATCCCAACAGAGTGCTGCCCCCCTGACATCTCAGATGCTCAGGTAAGAGCCGCCCTCTCCAAAGCAAAAAACACAGCATCAATGGGACCAGACGGTGTCCTAGGCTGTGTCCTACATGAACTCCAAGAAGAGCTAAACCCAAACATAAAACTACTGTTCAATCTCAGCCTTACTACATGATATGTACCTAAAGAGTGGCGTACAGCAACAGTGGTCCCTCTCCACAAAGGTGGTGCCTCAACAGATCCTGGAAACAATCGCCCCATAAGCCTGACTAGCTTGGTCTGCAAAGCTATGGAAAGGATCATCATGGACCTCATAAATAAAGATATTGGGGACGTACAGACACTGGATCCTACCCAGTTCGGCTTTGTTAAGGGCAGATCCTGCCTCTTAAACCTGGTTGATTTCTTTGAAACAGTCACCAAGGCCATTGAGGGAAGGTGGTCCACACAGCCTACCTGGACCTCGCAAAAGCCTTTGATACAATACCCCACTCGGGCATTATAGATAAGCTCACCAGCTTAAATATAAACCCCTATGTCACTAGATGGGTTGCAAACTGGCTCAAGGACAGAACCCAAATGGCTAGAATTGCTGGAGCCATGTCAGACTCCAAACCAGTTACAAGTGGCATCCCCAAGGCTCAGTCCTGGGACCTCTCTTGTTCGGTATATATTTCTCGGAGGTACAGGCCAACACGGAAGGACTGTGGCTGACCAAGTTCGCAGATGACTGCAAACTGGGCGCCATAATCGACTCTCCAGCCAACACAGGCATCCTCCAAAAGGGCCTCATAGAAACAGACAACTGGTGCCAGAGCCATGGCCTCAAGCTAAATGCCAAAAAGTGTATAGTCATCCCCTTTGGCAAAAACAAAGTGCCCACAAATTACCACATAGGTGGTAATCCATTAAGTACAGAAGAAGTAATTAGGGACCTGGGAACCCAAGTTGATAGCAATCTCTCATTTGGCAACCACGTGGCCAAAGTGGTTAGAAAAACATTTTATATAGCCCACCTAATCATGAAGGGATTCACATCTAGATCAGGGGAGGTCATCGTGCCTCTTTACTCATCCCTCATCCGGCCCATAATTGAGTACAATGCCCCTTTTGGGATGTACCTTACCAGACACCTACAGCAACTGGAAAGACCCCAAAAGTACCTCACCAAGAGGATCAAAGGGCTCAAACAGATGCCATATGCTGCCCGGTTAAAGAAACTCCAGCTCTACTCAGTGGCATACCACCTGCTCAGAGGCGATCTGTGCCTGACGTATAAAGCCATGTCCAACCCGGAATTAACGGACATGCTGCACCTCAGAAAATCCAAATCCCATTGAGCTACACGCTTGAGAGACTTGAACCTCAGCACTGAAATAAATAGGACATGCTGGAGGGACAGATTCATAACCCAGAGGCTCCCTTCACTCTGGAATAAAATCCCAGTCCAGGTTAGGCAGAGTCCCTCATTGACTCTCTTCAAGAGGAATCTTGATGAGTGGATGGAAGATCGTAGGTTTACCTCGGGTATCACTTCTGTGTCACTGTTAGACAGAGGCACAGTATGCTAACCTCGAAAAAGGGCATAGCAAAATTAAATTAAAATGGGTGGCGAAAGCCAAGCACACTCTGGCTAGGCTTATAAATGCCCTAGGGCAGATAGCCTAGTATGAACCTATGAACCATGTAACTGATTATATTCCACATAAAAGTGCTTGAAAAACTGTTGATAAGTCAGGAAGCACAAAAATGTACTACAAGAAATGGCGGCTGAGGCATGAATGATAATAGGAGGAGATGGTAAACAAACCTGTGCCTTTCTGAAGAAGCTCACCAGGCAGGTACCAAAAGAAACAGGTCTACAGCCAATGTTGTTTAATCCTATTCCTATGAGCTGGAGGTGATGTTTTGTCTCTTTGCAGATAGAAGGGTACTGTCAGCAGGTGGACAAAAATAAAAATGTGAGAAAAATGGGAACAGATTTGTCACTGAACTTTATATGCGAATCATTCTAAATTATATACTTATGTATTTAGTCTTATATTAACTCCCATCACACATATGCCTGTTTTTAGTATTTTAGCAGTGATCTGGTATGTAGCATAGTCACATGACTTGCTCAGATTATGCAGCTGAAAGTTGTAGCAATCAAACACAGCTCTGAAGTATTTAACTTACATGTAACATTAATTTAGTGTACTATGTTGGCAAGAAACAAGGAGATTAAATTGCAGGATGCATAGATAACAAAAAAGAGATCTGATGTAATTATAAATGATGACCAAAATGTGCCTTATACAAATTCTTAAATGACAGCCATTAAGATGTGTCACTACAAAGATAATGATGTCATCAGAAAAAATAGAGGAGGGGGCGTGGCCAAGGATGAACACAGGATAGCAGCAAATTTATTCAGCTCCACCAATTTCATTACACTGACAGGAATTAATTACTTAAAAAATTAATTTTTGAAGTAATTTTCTTTCTAAATATATTTGTTTTATATAGTTCTTGAACTATATCTAAAAAAGAAAGGAAATTTTAACAATATTCCTGTCAGAAATCACATTGGAAATTTTCCTGTCAGTTTATCAGTCTGAAATGAGTTCCAGTAAGACAAATTCTCAGGACTCCAGCATCAAGAAAGAACTTCAGTCTCTGATCACTATAATCCAGCAACTTACTGCTAAGATGGATAAAATGGATACTAAAATTGATACCTTCATAGAAAAAACTACAAAACAAATAGACTTGCTACATATAGACCTGCAACAACAGAAGATCCAGATGACAGGCATAGAAGAAGCTGTGAATGACATGGAAAATAGAATCCAAGAAGAGGAAATCAACATGGAGTTTCTGCTGAAACAAAATACACACTTACAAACAAAGCTGGATGACTTGGAAAATAGATCTAGGCGCAATAACATTAGGATTTTTGGACTGACAGAAAATATTGAAGGTAACAATATTACTTCTTTTTTAACAACATGGCTCCCTAAAACTTTAGACTTACCAGAAGCATTCTCTTTTGGTATCGAAAGAGCACATAGATCTATAGCTAATACTAACTCTAACAAAAACTATCCTAGATCAGTTGTAGTTAGATTTCTATCATCTTTTGATAAAGAGATGGTTCTGAAATCTGCTTGGGCTAAAGCTCCTGTTAAGTTTAATGAGACAACTGTGCGTTTTGACAATGACTATTCTCCCTTGGTAATAGCTAAAAGAAAAGTTTTTCTGCCACTAATAAGGGAGCTTAAAAAAGCACAGTTTAAAACATACCTTCTGTTTCCTGCCAAGCTAAAAATCTTCCTTCCTGATGGTCCTGAAATTTTTGATGACTTAGACTCTGCTTTACTGTTTATCAAAAAAAAAATAAGATTTTGGATAAAATAGAGGAAATGGAGTGGGCTAGTCCTTCATTAAAGAGACTGGCAACTGAAACTTCGTGGAAGACTTCTGAGAGGAAGAAGAGACTAAAGAACAAATGATTTGTTCTATGTTTTTTTTTTCTTTTTTTTCTTCCATCATTTTACTTCATTATTAATCTTTTTAAATATAGTTCCTGCATTTCCAGAAAGCCACAAATGTTCTGAAAAAGATTTAATCAAAGTTATTCTCTGTGTGCAAAGAAATGTTTTGTTTCATAACCAGTCAAAATATCTGAGGAACTAATAACAAACTATTATTCAATTTGTTTCTCTTTCTGAAAAAGAGAAGTAAGGTCAGTAATTAGATACATTTTTTTCCTTTTTTTCTCCTTTCCTTCTTTTCTTTGTTTAAACAATGACATTCTATTTAGATTATGTAGTGGGTAAAGGGTGGGGGAGGGCAGGGAGAGAAGAGTAATGAAAATATGATAAATAGAATAATAACATATTTATTCCTTGTAAAAAGTTTATATGTTCTTCAAATGCTATTCCTAATTATACTTTCTTGATTATACTGCTTATGCTTGTTTGTAAATAATATGTCATGCTTTAACTAATAATAATTAGAACTAAATAATAGTAAATAATGTGTTTTATTTTTAACTCTATTAATATAAATAGTAAGTAATATTCCATTGTATATATAGAAATGCTTTTGATCATATAGACACAGTAAATAATGAAATTTGCATAGAATTGACTTGGGACAGTGATATTGAGTTTTATTACCTATTAATAACTTTGGGCTTGATTTCACTTGCATAGAGGCTGTGGTAACCTGTGGGGTACATTGTGAAGGTTTTGTCATGTTTAGATGCATTAACACTGCTAAATGAATGTTTGTGACTAGTTTTTAACACATTTCCCGCCAAAATGTTAAGGGAGACAATCTGGGATGTGGGCTACTTCATGAACAGTGTCCTCATGCTGTTTCAAAAGCTTCAACTCTCAGAATTCTCACAGAGAAGCTGAAAGCAGTTAACCTGACCTTTCACCCAAATATCACACTGACACATCACAGATTCAGGAAGAACACTCTACCAGGAAGTAGAACTGATGCAACTGTGACTATGTGAAGGAAAATGAACTCTTTGACATTTAAATGTGAGTTATTTTATATAATTATTTAAATATATATGTTATAATTCATAAAATATGTAAATTATAATGATTTTAAATGATGCAGTTTCTTGTAGTAAGTAAATGTCTTATTTTAGAAGGCATAGAAAATGAAACATTTATTCAAGTGTTTTTGAAAATCTACCTGACTGCAGCATACTAATCTGTGTTCAAAACTTATGTTCCAAACATATACATTACTATAAATCATTTAATTCATCTGATTGACAAGCATAAATAACTTTATAACTCTATTCTGGAAGAAATTGTCTTGTGATATATTTTAAAGCACTAGTATAGACATACAAAATGCAGATGTTTTTTTTTTTTTTTTTTTTTTTACAATAATGCAAGTGTTTATGAGAATTTGCATAACTATGCAGTATGATTTATAACAACTTCTATAAATGTAATATTTTATTCTATTGACAATAATGAGTATGAGTAAAATGCTCATATACAAGCAATTCAAAGTTTTTTTTCTGGAAGCTGTTGACTACATTTAAAGCAGTAGTATAGACATACAAAATGCAGATGTTTTTTTTTTTTTACAATAATGCAAGTGTTTCTGAGAATTTGCATAACTATGCAGTATGATTTATAACAACTTCTATAAATGTAATATTTTATTCTATTGACAATAATGAGTATGAGTAAAATGCTCATATACAAGCAATTCAAGTTTTTTTTTCTGGAAGCTGTTAACTGCATTTACATGACAGAAAATAGATGCATCTTAATATATGTAATGTCTGAACCATATTAGCCAAAGTTTCTCATTTAAATGAATGTTAGAACTTATTTTTACATACTTTCTCTCTCTTTCTTTCACTCTCTCTCCCTCTTTCACATCTTTTATTTCTCTCTCTCCTCTTGGTTCCTAATATCAAGTTTATTTGAATACAAGTGCATTATATTACATAGATGTATATAGTAGTATGAATAGTTTTTTAAAAAAAAGTTTATTTTAGTTTATATGATGCTGTTTTATCAAATGTGTAGTCTTGTCTTGCTAGATAATTGAATTGAAAGCTGTTAATTTAAGTTAAATATAACCAGTATTAAATTGATAAGGTGGTAGCTGAGGTACTGCTGCTTAGGGTAGGGGGTTAACTTGAGTGGTAAATACTACTCTAAGTTGGAGTTTTTAACTCCAGGCTGGATGCAAGGTTTAATCCTTACATTATTTTCACTTGTTCATTGTTATATGTATATAGTTTTGACATCCACAATATATTTTGTACACTCATTCTCACTACAAACAAAATTGAATCCTATACAAAATCCCATAAGAGATTCAATAAATACAGCTATATTTAAAGGTACACCTAAAGGAGGAGACGTAACATTACTTATGTTGTTATTTGTTATTTTGATCATAAGATTCTTAAGTTTTAAAAATGCCAAATGACATCTTTAAAAGGAATTTCTTTAAACATTAATGGATTGAATAATCCGTGTAAAAGGGCAAGCCTAATAAGATACATTAATTTACATAAGGCCAACTTAGTCTTCCTGCAAGAAACACATCTCTTGAAAAAGATATTGATAAACTAGCCACAAACAAATATACAGTATTGGTTAGTTCAGAGCACACTCAGAAAAAAGAGGAGTGGCTATTTTATGGAATAAAAGTATGCCTATTCCTAAAACCATTAAGTCTTATCAGGATGACAAAGGAATGTTTTGTATGGTTACAATACAAATTAATGGGAAGACTTACACTTTAATTAATGTATATTGGATACCTGGAATTGGTATTAATACAGTGAAACATCATCTTGATAAGATTATATCAGTCTCTATAGGAGATATTATTTTAGCTGGTGACTTTAATTGTATACTACATGAAAGTGATACTACCACTATAGGAAAAAGAAGAATTACATCTAATGCAAAACATTTAAATGATTTTGCTAATTTTTATCATTTGAATGATATTAATAATCAGATAGATTCAAAATCATTACCATACACATTTTTTTCTAACAGATACAAAACTTATTCAAACATAGATAGAGTCTTTATTTCTAACCAGATGGTAACAGATTTAATTAATTCCAAAATCATTTCATGTCCTATATCTGATCATAATTCAATTGTTTTTGAATTCATGATAAAAAATACTCATAATGTTCAGATCAAAAGGATACCAGCATACTTACCTCAACTAAAAGACTATAAAGAATATATACTTTCAGAAGTACAACATTTTCTAGACATAAATAATACTCCTGAAGTCTCCATTGTCTATGTTTGGGATGCCTTAAAATCATATCTATATGGACAAAGTATAAGATGGTATAATAATAAAAGGAAATCTTGGGATAAGGAATTGTTAGATATTCAAAGTAAATTAGACTCTTATAAACATAATAATAAAGAAAATATTATGGATAAGAAAGTCATCGAAGAAATAAACAAACTAAATGACAAATGCAAAGAAATTTTAACTCATAAAGTTAAAATAACTCTAGAGAAATACAAGTTTTTGTCTTACTCAATAAGCCCCAAATACTTACATAGACTTAAAAATAAAACAAAAAGGTTGAATAAACAAAACCATATCAAAGAAATCTTTTCTCTAAGGAAAAAGAAAAATGTTTCTAGTCTACCAGAAATATTAGATGAATTTAGAAATCACTTTCACAATATTAACTATAATAACATTAACATGGAACCTAAAGATAAAATAAAGGAGTTTATAACCACAAACATGAATAAAAAGCTAATAAACAACAGATTAAACTATTGGACAAAAGTATTTCATATACAGAGGTTATTACACAAATAAATAAGCTTAAACCAAACAAAGCACCGGGTAATGATGGTATTATACCAGAGCTATATAAAATCCTTTCTAAAAGTACATATTCATTAATACATAAGGTTTTTATTTTGGCCCAAACTGAGTTAATAACCCCCCCATCTTGGCAATATACATTTGTTTCACCAATTTTAAAACCTAATAAAGATCCAACTAGATGTACTTCATATCGGCCCATCTCATTACTTAATGTTGATTATAAAATGTTTATGAGTATTTTTGCTGATAGATTGAAGACAATCATTCCCAGCATTATAGATATAGATCAGACAGGCTTCATTGTAAATAGAAATACTTTTGATAATATAAGAAGAACTTTAACATTAATTGATTTTGCAAATAGGAAAAAGAAAGATTTAACACTTATTAGTATTGATATAAGTTCAGCATTTGATTCAGTAAGTTGGGACTATCTGTTTACCATACTGAAGTGCACAAACTTCTCAGATGCATTTGTAAATCTAATTGAGCATTTATATAAAGGAACGTTGGCTTATATTAAGGTAGGAACATATGTTTCACAAAAATACCCATTTTAAAGGTACAAAACAAGGATGTCCACTTTCTCCACTATTATTCACTTTAGTAATGGAGCCTTGGGCTAATTTGATCAGAAACAGTACTGACATAGAGGGTTTTGAAATAGATGAAAATACAACATCCAAAATTCAACTTTTGCAGATGATGTTCTAATTACATCAGCAGGATCTAATTCTTCTATGCAGTCTCTATTTGATAAAATGATGAATTTTAAAAGTATTTCTGGATTAATATTCAATGAAGAACTAACTAAAATACTACCTATATATACACGCAAAAATATTCTCATTAGTAATTTTACTAAATATGTACCCAATTCAGGTCAGATACCTTATTTAGGTATAATACTATCTAAAGATATTAAATCTATTATATATAATAATTATAATACCTGTTTTCATAATATACAAAATCTTTTTAATACCTGGAATAATATGTTTTTTACTATGGAGGAGAGACTTACAATTATTAAAATGATAATATTCCCCAAGATTTTATACTTAATACAATCAATAATACTTCCACCTACAAAAATTATTATCAAGAAACTGAATACACTAATGTTAAATTTCCTATGGGCACCTAATAGACCTAGGATTGCATTAAAGAAACATACTAATAGCTGGTCTCAAGGGGTATTTCTTTTCCAGACTTTAATTTATATACTATTTCTTCTATTGTAAAAGTTATTACTTTATTAATAGATCAGTCATATGTCACAAAATGGAAAGATTATTGGGAGCTAATCAGTATGCACTTCATGAAAATCTCCTTAACACATAAAAATATGATTGTAAATAACTCCATGTTATGGTTACTAAAGGAATTTTGTACTTCACCTATTACACCTAAACATATGGTTTGTTACCCATTAAATATTATTATTAGCTATCGTAACTTTATATTCATGCACCCTAAGTATAGGGAATGGAATTTTATTATATTCCTATAATGTATACTCAGGGTATGCTTCTGTTATCTACTTCTGAAGGAACTCATTTAGCTATAGATAATGATCTAAAGTACTGGTATCAGTTGATATCTGATAATAAAGTTAAAAATCTAGATTTCTTAAAACAAGAATTTGATCTAAGAGAAACTTGCTGGTTAGAGGTTCAGACATTTAGACAACATCTCATTGATAGAATAGATCTAATGTCTATAACAGTTAAAGAATCTATTCCAACACTGATTGATTACTTGATATTAAATTTACAACATAAAGTTTCTGATAAAGGTAAACTTTCATACATACATAAAATTATCAGACAAGAAACTTTTTACAGTGTAGATACATACTGGAATTATTTCACTTCTATTAATGGGGACCCACCAAATCAACAAGATAAACAATATATATTGGAATCTGCCTATAGAACTACTTCTTCCATTGTCTGGAGACTTTATACATGGAAATTTTTACATAGATCTTTTTATACACCTTTGATGATGAGTAAAATAAATAATAAAGATAATCTATGTAAGAGATGTAATGTAGAAATTAATGCTGACTGGGCTCGTATGTTTTATGACTGTATAAAATTGAAAGAATACTGGAAATCAGTTAATGAATTTTTGCAGGCTCTTTTTACAGATAATTTCATTATTTCTAAATCTCTTATATTATTCAACACACCTGTACCTCAAAGTGTTAAGCTTCCCTTGTTATGGTCTATTTTAGCAGTGGCTAGGAAAATAATAACCAGAAATTGGATTTCAGATACACCTCCTTCGTTCAATGAATTTAAAAATGTTATGAATATAGTGTGCCATATGGAAATAAACACAATTAGGTCAAGAACAACTAGGACAACATCTTATTATATTGTATGGGATAATTTACAAAATTTGTTAAAAAATCCTAATTTCAATAGCATGGTATTTTAGTTTAATTAATTGATCTGATTGTAGTGGATGTCTTTGTAAATACTTTAGTTGTTTTGTTGAATGTTATAATCATATCTATTTTTAATTACTTGTATAAAATTGTTATGATATTTTTCTTGTATGTTAAAACAATAAACCTGTTTTAAAAAAAGAAAAAATAGAGGAGTCTTACTGTCACTGAACAAACTACTGGTGGAATCTCATGTGTGAGACTATATCCTTGCAAACATTTGGATCTGCATAAGAAAATAAGAAAACAAGCAAAATAAAGATCTGTTTAAAAAATAGCCATGGTGAAAGATAACAAAACAAGGATCACTTTTAAGAGGGAGAAGAAAGAAATGGGGATATGACATAATGTTTCAGTTATCTGCAAGACATGAAAAAATGAAGTAGGGTAACTTTAGTTATTAAAAAAAACAACATCAAGGAACAAGAAGCAGTGGTATAAAACAAGCTGCATTATCTTTAGTTCTGCACAATGCACAATCATTTAATTAGTCCTGAATCCAGATGCAGGAATTATTTCTATGTAGAGTCCAGTTATGACTCTTCTGCTCCTCTCATTTTCACTGTCAAGTTACCTGGGGAACCAATGACTCATAAACCACTATCTTGTACAAGGACAAAACCTTTAGATCAGCTATCCCACATCTCTCAGATCTCTTCCACCTTCCATTCCAACACTGCTACTGTTTCCTCTTTCTACTCCACATAGCACAGTCGTAGCTACCTCTACTTTATTGTTACCAGACTCAAGTAGTGGGCAATGTCTCACCTGCAGCTTCTACCCTGCATACTGCACTTTACAAAGTGGTGCGTTGAAGTTCTGCATGAATAAGGGTATTGCATTTTATCTTCCCATTTATTTACAACTTGTACTTCATTTAAACTTTGCTCCTTAAGACTCCTTACCCAATCACCCCACATTCCATAATGCAACTCATTACATCCAGATGTTCCCGCTTAGTGATTTATAAAATTGTGCTGTTTTTTTTTAGTTCACTTTATACGTAGCTTTGCTGCTGTCCTTTGAAATTCCTGTCACCCTGGCCAGTAACAGTTCACTTCACTTCACTTTTTTTGTAAACAGAAATAATAACAGTAAGGGATTCCTCATAAATACTCTACTCCTTACCTAATGCACAGCTACCACTTGTCCGGTCACGGTCACAGGCCAAACGTCTTCAGGAATTCAAATTCCGCTCGCCCAGACCAGGAAGATGTAAACAATCAGTTGCACATCACACAGCTACAGAAGGTTTTCTGCGTCTGCGCTGTCCGACACAAAGGGCGTTCTTAAAGAAGAATACCCTTAAAAAAGAAAGTTTTTTTTTTTATAAAGAAAAGAGGCAACAGAGATGCCGGTATGCTGTACAGGCACGTACCGGCCCAAAAAAACTCTGTCTGTTTCCATTTTAAACTATTGTTTTCTGCTTGTGCTATGTGTAGGAGCCTTAACTGTGTTGCTTTGAAATTATTCCTTCAAACTGGATAATCCCAATCCACCTTGTTCTATTAGAAGAATAAGTTCATCCCACTTGACACTTGCTGTCTTCCCCTCCCAGATAAAATCCTTCAGCTGTTTATTAATTGCTATCCACAATTTCTCCTCTGACTGATAAAAAAATGCCTGACCTATGTATAAGGGGACTAAAAACAGCTTAGATGCTTGTAGCTTACTATTGATATCCATATAACAGAGTTTCCATTTTCTCAGTTTTTGTATTATCTTTTGTTTAGTCTTTTCCCACATATCCTTAGCTGCCACACTGGAATAATCTTTAATCCATGTTCCTAAATACTTCATTTTATCATGTCCTAATAAGTCTGGATATTGCTGAACCAATTCGTGTGTGGATATATATTTTACTGCTATTACCTTTGTTTTAGCTTCATTAATTTTGTATCCCCAAAATATTTGAAACTGTCTCAGTATGTTCCACAACACTGTAATATCCCTTTCTGGTTTTGTCAGGTATAAAATACTATCATCTGCAAATAGAGTCAGCATTTCTTTACTACCATACCAATTATATCCTTGAATGTTTGAGTCCCTTATCTTCTTTGCCAGTGGTTCTAAATAAAATGCAAATAACAAATGGGATTGAGGACACCCCTGCCTGGTTCTTCTGCTCAAGCAGAAATCATCAGAGAGGACCCTACCCAATTTAATTTTAACCTCTGATCCCTCATATATCTTCCTAATCAACCTTATGGGGATGCAAAGGCTTGACTTGCTCTGCTCATAAAGTCCCAACTTACTCTGTCAAATGCTTCCTCTACATCAAGACCCACCAGCAACAGTGGTATTTTCTTACATTCTGCTTCCCTCTGGATCATCAGTGTTCTGTTAATGTTGTCAAATGTTTGCCTACCCACCACAAAGCCATTGATTCATATCTACCAATTTTGGCATCCCCTTTGCCATTATTTTAGACATTGACATAAACACTTCGTAATCATGGTGTAGTATTCAAATGGGCCTATATGAAGCTGGATCTGATGGATCATTACCCTCTTTATGTATTACAGCTACCACCATTCTTCCAGGACAATGGTACTTCTCCTTCTTTTAAAATACTGTTAAAACCTTCCACACCATTGTCAGTTTTTCCCTCCTAGCTTCCAAACTCCTACAAGATTACCATATATTCCTAGGGACTTTCCTGTAGATTAGTTATACATCACCATTTTTATCTCATCTCCCCCTATCCTAACTGTTAGTAATTGAGCCTTCCCTACCTGTAACCTTGACATATTTAATTCTTATATAACCATTTCCATTTGTACATTTTTCTTGATTTGCATATTTCTCTGCTTTATATAGACTTTCACAGAATTCCCAAAATATGGCTAATACTTGTATAGGATCCATTGTTATTTTCCTTGTTATAGGCTCCCTAAGCTTGGTAATGGCTCTTTCTACTTTCTGTTGCCTGAGTCATTCTGCTAAAATATTTTGTGCTCTGGAGTTATCAAAACACAGCTGCTTAACAACAATATTTCTAAAGTCATGCATATTAATGAGGTAATCCCGTCTTTTCTGTTTTTGTTCTGTGAGATTCCCCCTATTTTGCAATACTTTAACATTTGTCAATCCCTCTAAATAATCATTGTTACCTCTTAACCATATGTCCCTTTCTTTTATCTCCACCCTGTTTTTAAACTCCACTTGAATTTTAACTCACTCCTAAATATATTTTCAGAAGAAATTTCTATCTTTTCTAATAGTTCCTGAATAATTTCCATTACCCATGCCTTAAATTTCTCTCTCTTCAACAGATAGGTGGGAAAGTGCCAGTGTCTCATTTTTATTTCATTACCTTGTGTTTTTCTTTTAGTTATTATTGGCACATGATCTGAAATAGTTATTGGGTATGTATCAAGACCTTCAATTAAATGCACATGTTCCTGTGAAATGTAAATTCTGTCTATCCTGGCCCAGTTTTTGTATCTTGGGGAATATAAATTCACTCTGAATTCCTAGTACTGAATTCACATCCTCCATGCCAAATATTTTCTTAAAATTCATTAAGAATCTACCCTTGTTTGTTATATTTTCCCTTCTGGGCCCCCCCAGACAACTGTTCACTGTTTCAAATCAAATTCCAGTCCCCACCTATAAGTAATATTCCTTGCTGTAAGCTGATTATGTCTCCCAGAATTGTCTTAAGCTCCATTATAGCAGTTTTTGGTAGAATATAAATACATGCCAGTGTAATTCTCTTCCCTTGCCAATAGCCCCTTAGTGCTACCAATCTACCATTATTGTCTTTTTTTATCCTCTGCTATCACTATTGCTCCTCGCTTGCAATTAATATAAGTGCCCCTCTCATCCTTTGCCTCAGGTATTCTGCTGAATAACCATCCCAAAAATGTTCCTTTATCAAATTCACATGTTCAGTTCATTCCAATTGTGTCTCCTGTAGCATAACTGTTTGCACTCTACATTTTTAATATAGTTCACTACTCATCTTTTTTGTATTTATTTGTGAGACCATTAACATTTAAAGGCAATATCAAAACCATCATATTCTTGAAAAATTATTATTTCCACCTTTTATGTATAGCAGCTTTTTTGTTAAATGTCTAGTTCCAACTTTTGTGTTACATACATGCAGTGTTTGGCAGGCTAATCTTTTATACAGTTGTTTCTTGTCATCTCCATTTGAGCCTATGTCACATCTTACAGAACTTTTTGTTATATCGAAAGCATTCAAAAATACATACACATCCCCAATACTCATCTAAAACCTATTAACTTAATAATAACACACAAAGCTATGTACATCTTCAAATATTGAAGTTTTACCCTCCTAACAGGAACAAATGTTGCAAACTAAAAGCCACATGCAGAGACTTGTGATAACTTAAAATAAAGGTTATCCGTGTTAAGATGCATGGTACAGCCTCTGGTTCTATTAAGTGCTGTCTGGCTTTGTGTTATCTTTATAGCTCTGTCAGCTGGGAAAACACTTAAAAGTTTTCAGTAAACATTTTCACCAAGCCCTTTCTCTTTGCACATTGTCTGCTAGGGACATGAGAACCAGACACAAAACTGTTCATTAGAAAGAAAGCCTTAGAATATTCAACATTCTTTTTCATTTACTTGCTTTTTCTTGAAACTTGTTAGTACATTAAGCTAATGGCCTTAACTCAGTCATTCCCCTATGCAAGAATGAGAAAAAGCACACTTGTTTTTCATTTAATTATTTATTTTTTTACATTGAATCGCCTACATTTCTTAAAAACTGAACAAAGGAGAAAGAGAGAAGAGGGGAGAAAGAAAAAAAGGAGGACCTTTTTTACATTAGTATCCCTGTTACACTTAGGAATAAGTGAAAAAACTTTACTTTGTAACATGCAAAGAAAATCATGCACCATTAAAACAGTAATGTTAAGAAATAAATTGTTTTACTTACAGTTAACTTTCTCCCTCCTTTTCCCTCTCCTGAGTATTTTACCATACATTAATGACATGAAGTAGGGTATATGCTTTAGAGTCCCCTACAAGTTTAACAAAGCCCCCAAAAAGTCCAATAATTCCATATTTTCTTGTTCTGTCATGTTTCACAAATATAATTTTGCTTTGTAGTCCCACATTTGTCAATTTCCAAATTGCTGCTTTTATTCTCCAAACTTTAATGACATGAAGTGGGGCATATGCTTTAGAGTCCCCTGCAAGTTTAACAAAGTCCAATATTTCCAGGTTTTCTTGTTCTATTCCTGTTCATTTCCATCTTGCAAACCCTATCTGTTCATTTCCAGTGTACTTTCTATTCTTCTAGTCAACTCATTTCCTTTTTTCCTCTCTAAAGCATTTTCCATTGAAACACTGGAAAAGGGTTCACTGGCACAGTCTCTCTGTGGTCTTTTATTACCAGAAGAACAGGAAGGAGAATTTCCTTCTGGTTCACAGCTCACTTTTTGTTGGGTAAACTTTTGTGTTTCTTCCTTAGCATGTATTTCATCAAAACATTATCTTGTTCCTCCAAAATATTTTGAAGATAGCTAGGTATAGACGTTTGAATCTCATGCCTGCTTCTCAACATTCCATGAATAATGGAATAAATGTACTCCTCTTCTGCCTGGTGTACATGTAGTAGTCATTCTCCACAAACACTCTGCTATATCCCTCTTTTAGTAATTTGGCCTTCTTCCACAGTTTTTCCAGAATCAACTCCTCCTGCTGGTAAGATTGCATGTTTACTATTAAAGGTCTAGGTTGTTTTCTCATAGCCAAGTTTGTACCATACACATAATGTTCCCTTTCTGTTGACAATTCCTGTTGTGGAATACCAGTCCAGTTGCTTATTTGTTCAACCACAAAACAAGACCAAATATAGTAAAAACCACAAAACCAGTGTCCAAACAGCATTTATTAATCTTCTGACGTCTCGGCTTATGCCTTCACAGGAGCATACATAGTATCCATTTCACTCCATATTTATAGTATACACATTAATCTAATTAACCAATAATCCCATTAATCAATCACATACAAAAAAAGTTTTTTTAAAGTAAAACTCTCCAGTTAAAGTCAATATTCATTCCTCGTGGTGCCAATGTGTCAAATTTTAAAATATAAATTGCTTCCTTATATAAAAGGATATTTTTAATATTCTTATATAAGTAGTTGTCTGGTACTTTTTCTAAAATTGTCTCTAAGCCTCCTGACTGACTCTGATGTGCATAATAAAAATGTTCTGCTACTGAACTAGACATCTTAACATTTTCAATGTCCCTAATATGTTCTAATAATATGACTTTAAAAGGTCTTTTTGTTTCACCAATGTAAAACTTGTTACAAGGACATTACTAAGCACATGTATAATGCTCTCTGTATCACATCTAAAACTTCCCTTAATATCAAATTTCCTCCCATTTATACTATCAAAGCCTGTAACAATGTGCTTACAAGCTTTACATTTACCACAAACCTTAGTTCCGTATATATCCTGTGAAGGCATAAGCTGAGACACCAGAGGATTAATAAACACTGTTTGGACACTGGTCTTGTGGTTTTTGCTACAGTTGCTTATTTGTGCCTTCATAAAATTAATACTGTCTGTTCCTTCCAGCTTCTCGGGTTTTCCCTACATGCTCTGTCCTCTAATTCTATTATTTTTTGAAACATCTCTTCTTGTGCAGTCTCATACTCAGCCAGCCTTTTCTTCATTTCAGCCTCTTAGTTTTGCAATTTTAGAACCTTATTTGAATATCTTTTTAAAGCTTCATCCATTTTTTCTAGCCTTTTATTGTCTGAGTTGATATACTCCATCAGTTTCATTTATTTTAGTCAGGTCTGTGGTCTGTGTGCAGTTGCCTTATACTTTCTTCTATGTTACTGGAAATCATGTCTGGAGCGTGCACTGCTTTTTGCTGAACAGCTGCAGTGCTTTTCCCAGTAAGTGCTTTTTCGTCACCTTTTGTAGCTCATTTTCCTTCGGGTCCTTTGTATTTCTTTTTCATGGCATCCAGGCATTGCACTTACTAGCCAGTTACCGAAATTTACCCAGAAATCTAGGTCTACTGGTTTTCTGTGCTACATTTCTGTTTCCACACTGGGAGAGCTAGAATTAAGCTGTTACTCAATGTGAAGCCATCTTGGAAGTGTACTTAGCCACATTACCTTGTGATGATAAGAATAGGCTAATTTCTGCAGGATATTATCATTAATGTCAGGAGTGAATTTACACTTAACTAGTCATCGAGGTTTGCTTTAAAGATTATTAGGTAAATGCATTTGCAGAGGGAGTCTATTCCAAGAGCAGGGTATGCACTAGGTAAGAAACCTGTCACACTAGCATATTTTGTTGATCTTACAGTGGAGAGCTATGTGATTATTAGCTGAGCTGTTTGATCTATGATAGGTGAAGATAGTCAAAACTTAAGGCACTTTTCACAGCACGCGATGCTAGGCAAAAATTGCCTCTGTGAAGCCTATATAACACTGAGCAGAGGAACAGAGGTTTTAGTTTTTCAAGGATTTTTAAGTGGATTAAACTTGAGATTTTTCAAGTGATATTGTATTTGATAATGAAGCTAATGAGAGAGGAGTATAAGAGGATATCCTTGGACCCGGGTGAGCTGCCATAATTGATAATTGCATGAGGCAGTCCTTACTTTCTGATCACAGCTAAGGCATGGTGGTTTTCAAGAGAGCTCCATGTCAGTACTGGGATCTGTTTTAAGATGAATACTAGTGGTATGATAAGAGGAAGAGGTAGTACAAAAAGTAATTGTGCTGCACTTGTTAGCATTTAGGTTTTGCCATGATTAATGCACTCGGTATATGATTAATATCCTAAATCTGAAAAAACAGTATTTGAGAGTTGTAAGTTTGAAAGTGTATCTTTATGCAAATCTGTATTCCAGTAACAGTGCACTTGCAAAATGTGAAATTGAATATCTGCACAATAATTAAAATTAGAAGGGAAATATTACATTCCTATGTGATACTGCAGTTATGCAAACTGAGCCATTTAAAGGTAGCACAGTTCGCCTGACCATGAAACAGAACACTTTTAAATGCAATACAGAGGATTATGACATGGTCTCCAATCATAATCAGCCTGCTATGTTTTTGAGGCATACATGCCAAGAAATTCACCATGAGAACAAAGCTCAAGAGTTGAATTTTGGCATCCGTGTCATGAATGACACACATTACAAGTTTATTATCAGATTCCAAATTATAATTCTTTGCAAAAAGTGGGGGGGGGGTTATCAGGTCATATACTGCCAATTACAAAAAAAAAAAAAGGGAGAGAAATTGTAGGAACACATTCCATTAAACCAGCAATCACTGTCAAATAGAAAGCAATGTACCTTTTAAGTTCTTGGCTTAAGAATTCTGAACAAATCCAAAAATAATGGTGAGAAACAAAGGATGAAAATCAGGGATAGTGCTAATTCATTTAGAAAGCTAGTAGAACAACAAGATTTCTGTCAACATGCAGTTTCTAAGCAATAAAAAACATGAAATGTTAATGTCTGACATTATTGACTGACTATAATCCTCAGTTTATCATAAAAAAATCAAGAATTTTATGAGGGACAGGGCAAAAATAGTAGGCAAAATCAGGAATATTCTGCCAAATCCGAGAGAGCTGAGTGGTACAGCAGAAGTGCTCCTCTGGCAGAGGGTAAAATACCTTTTAAAAACTGTTACACACTTTGTTCTGCCAGACTTTTCATTTGTAAGTGTGACAGAGTGACATTTTAACAGCTTTTAAAAGCTCTTGGAGTTTTTCTGGTGTTTGTTGCCAGCCTGTACTGTCCAATATTTGTCCGTAGTGTATATACCAATCTTAATAGTGCTTAAGGTGTCCTTAACAAGGTTTTGTTAAGCACCCCTAAATGTTGTTAAGATTGGTCCTTGCACTAGAGAAGTATTTAACAAGTTTATCTTTTTCCCAATTTTGGAGTGTAATTGTAACAATCCATGCACTGCATAACCATTAAAGTCACAAAGAAAGCATTCTTGCAAGGGGGCTATATACCCCTGTACCACCATGTACCCATAATGAATATATAATAATTCTGAAGTCACATAATCACAGAGAAATCCACAACTCTGTAAAATGTGCTGTTTAAGTACTTAGAGTGTTTAAATATCAATCATGCGACCCATTAAAATAATGTGATTAGTTTTAAAACAAACAAAGCAAAAAATGCATCAACCCAAATGTCAGCATTAGTGTGATGCCTGGATAATACCCCACCGGACTGCCAACAATAATATGACATCGCTTATTATCTTCGGTCCATAACTAAGGAGCTCAATCCTCACTACTGACTCCAGTATGAGACTGTCACTTAAACAGGAGTAAAATGTCACAATTTCCCCTAAGAGTACAACAGGAACACATTATGTAACCTGGGACTAGACTGTATACTTCTGTCCACCCTTAATGTAACTCCTTATTACTCACTTTAGAGTAATGTGTCCCAGTTTAAGACCTCTGATACACTCACACTTAAATAAATTAAATCTCACACATCCAGACACTTCTGGAAAAGCCTGACACAGATTTTAAGCTGTGCCCCTTCCCCAAACTAATATGGTAACCCATTGCCACCAGTCAGAGAGCCTACATGCCATTTTAAAGGAGTGTCCAATTATGAAAATTATAAATTAAAAACAAATGATAGCAAATGACCTAAGGCAGCCAAACTTTTGGAGTGATCTGGGAAGTTATCAAGCAGATATAAGCACTCTCAAATCACTAAAGAAAACATTGATTGACTGGCCACTATGTAAGTTAATACAAATATTTAATAATGAGCAAAATGATAAAAAATATAACAGTATTTTCCAATAAACAAGACTCAATCACCAGGAAAATGAAATCAATATTGAAGGATAGAAATCCAGCATTTAGAAAAACTCTGATTAGTAATAGTTTTTCTATCTGACTAAAGAACAGTGTCCCTGATCTAAACTAAATTATTACAACAGAGCAAAGGCAGGTTTACAGTTCTTGGTGAGTCCTTTTGGGTATTCACTGCACAGTACAACTGTGAACATCTGGCATCTATAAATGACTGCTAACTGACTACAACTGACTTCAACTGTCTTTAGCAGGCTCCTTTATAGAGTAGCTTAACTGTCACAACTGTTCCAGTTTCATTTCATATTTTGAAAATCACCCAACAGCTGTTTTCTAAATTTCCTTCCTGTCTGTCATCCTCTGACAGTAACATGTAGCAACTGTCAATATTCTGATGACATATTGTGCAGATCAGCTGATTCTGAAACAGTCTGCATTTAGAATCTTCTTCACAAGTATATGCAGTCAGAAATGCAAAGGAGCACTGTTCAAGTCTTTAAAACATTCTGTACAAACAGATTATAAGTCAACATGTAAGAATTTATTTGCAATATCATAACTAGTCATGCTGGCATATAATACACAGGCTAATCTGAAATTATGTACAAAACCTTCAGCCAGACATACTAGCACAGATGACCATATTTAATGTCTTCCCAATTAGCATACATATTTTTTGTAAAACTGAAGTAAAATTACAAAGCATCAGTTACAATGTTTCATTTAAACCTGGTGGCTAAATGTATCCTGTTTTAAGAATCTCATATCTTCCTTTAAAATTCAAAGTTTACTTGCATCCATTTGTGCATGATAATTTTTGTTAGCCTGTTTGTAAGTAGAAGTTGAGGCATGGGATGTACATTCTTATGCTTAAAATATAACTTTTCTCCCTTTGGTATTTAATGTCAATTAAATGAGCACTAATTCTCTCTCTAAAAATTCTCCTTGTCTGACCTACATAAACATATTTACACACATATTGTACTAAATAAACAATCCCTGGATAGTACAAATAATAAGCCATTTAATAGTAAAAATTACTTTGTGTTTTTACCCAGAGAAAGAACCACATTCCAAAACATGTTCCCATAAAGAATAATGTCCACATGGTTAACAAGCCTTGACTTGGTGTTCATCCATTTCATTTTTTTTTCATGTGTTTTTAAAGTGAGAAAATTAAGAACCTAAACTTTTTCTTTTTTGTGACTAGATTTACATATGGAAGGTAAAGATCAACTTAAAGTGGGTCTATATTACATAATCAAAGAGACACTTCTTTGAATATGTAATAATCGGCACCAAAAGACCAAAATCTGAAAACCGCAAACGGCCATGTCTGCAAATTTTTTCCTAGGGAAAAAATTCAGTTGGACGTTCCCAGGGTTTACCCTTTTCCCCAATGTAGAGTGATCTCGGAGTTGGTATATTTAATTAGGGGTGTGTGGGGGCCACAGCCCCCCCCCCTTAAATTAGATTTGAAGTGTGTGTGTTGTGTTTACTGCCCCATAACATTTTTCCCTAGGAAAAAATTTGCGGATGTGGCCATTCACGGTTTTGGGATTTCGGTCTTTTGGTGTTGATTATTACTTATTCAAAGAAGTTCCTCTTCGATTACGTAATATAGACTCCTTAAAGTTAGGTCATTTAACAACCCAGGCCAAAATTTGTTTATAACCTGTCTGATATGAAAACTATTAATTAGTACCATATGCAGTAATAAATCAAATAGTTTCAGTCTCCCTTCAAGTTAATAGCATTGTGATAATGTAGTCCCTAATTTCTAGCTACTGAATTGATTTTTTTGACAGCAGACCTGCAAGTGATCCAGATCATACCCCTTGTATAGAAACCTTATTTGCATATCCTCCACTGCTTTATGAATCCTGCCATTTTGGCGCACATGCTGACCTGATATATTGTAGATGACAAGCTGTAGTATCTGATCTGTCTGGCTCCTTACATCAACTTGAATTTTCTGTAAGTAAACTGATTCTTTTTTCCTTTAGATGAGGCAATATTGTTAGAAAATAGAGGCCATAGCATTTATAACCAGCCTTGGTAGGGGCTTGGCTGTTTTGGCAAAGCTCTTGAATTTGTCTTTTTTTTTTTGGTTTGTGCAGATCTGTTTTACTGATCAGATTCTTTCCTGGTCTTTGTTTAATTAAGACTGTATATCACTGGGCCAAAACATTTTCTTTGCCATTTTGACTCACATGCTGACCCACATACTGTGGACAACAAGATGTAGTCTGGCTCGTTACATTAGCTTGAATGTTCCCCAACCTTTCCACCATTTTGTTGTTGTTATTTTAAAAGCCAGTATCTCTAGATTCCCCTCTTATGGTAATCCAATTATTAAAGTCCCTGCCCCCCCTTTGATTTCTCTTCTCAGTTGTGTATGCTAATTAAGTACTTTTCCCACCCTTTATTTTACATAGATCCATAATACCAAGAACCCACTCAGAAAAGAAATATTGCTCTTTAGCTGTCCTTCCTTACCACAAATTGTCATTTTTCACAAAGCTCCCATCTGCTTAGCATTCTTGTCATATCCTGAGAGGGTACAGAATAAATCCCATGCCATCCTTATCAGATAAAAGAATTATCTTATTGTTTTGTGTTTCATTTAATTCCTTTATCTGACGATTTTTACACTTCAAATCATTTTCAGGTTCCCTGATATTGTACTATTTGTTGATTACTGAGAACTGCACTTTTTATAAGTTTTACTGGCAGTCTTAATGTGTAATTTACTACTTTGTATTTTGTTGGTACCTAATTGTTATATTACTGCAATTTTGGCCCTAGTAAATGGATTCTAATTGGTTTCTTTGTTTTAAATGCCTGTATAAATGTGGTGTGTTTGCAAGGCTGTTAGTTTATTCTGCCAGAACTTAACAATGCTTAGTGTTCTCGCTGCTGTCTTTAAAGTGATTTTCTTGCATCACATGCCATCCAGGCACAAGCTAAGTGTTTGTATTTAAAAATTGCTCTTTCAGAAGCTATTTCAGTAATCAACTACTGATTTCTTGTTTTATTAGTGCATTTATCTGTATTTATGGCTGAAATTACTACATTTGCTCAAACTGTCTTGCTATTTGTCTGATTTATTTGAAATCACCTTGTCTAGATAGTTTGTTAAAGTTATTTTGTCATAGCAGTCTTTTTGTGCATTTACATTCAAAGACTGGGATATTCCATCTAGTGGCAACAGGTGATGGTCTGGTCTATCTGAGTTGGAAAACAAAGACATTTACCTATAAAACTAGTGCTAGGACTGTTACCTGCAATATAGTGACATATTGCACAAAGTTAAGCTCAGAGCAGCTAGCTTGCACATCAGATAGCACTAATACCATATCCTAGCACTATCCAATACCATATCCTAGCACTGTTTAACTCTTGTCTCTAACCCTACAGACTACCCTAGCAGACCTTTATAAAACCCAGTCCTCAAACCCTAATAGTTCACCCTAATGCAGGTCTGGACAACATGGACATGCAATTACCAAATATCTCTGTAGCCAGCTTGGTAGATATTGGCATCCTGAGACAATGTAGCAATTGTCTCATGTTCACTGACTTTTTAATCATTAAGGACCCCAACACACTATCCGAGAGATGTACTTACTCAATTTCTTAGAGCCAAGAATCTCACATACAAACAAGGTTGTTGAGAGCGCACACTACATCCACCACAAAGTGTTCATAAACATAGACCATCTTATTGCTGAGGCACTAAAAAGCAATCTTCCTAGATCTCATGGACCTCCTAAGCTTGCAAACAACACTGCCTATATTCTGCAATTTCTAAAGCATACACATGAAGCAACACCAAACACCACACATAAGCCTACACCCAATGGACCCCCGAAATCAAAGGCCACAAGGCAAACAAACAATTTACCCAGGACCCTTGTCATAGTGGACTCTACTCACCAGACATCAAAAATAAATATACTTTGAGGCTCGTCAAACAGGACAATGCACTTGAGCTGCTGCATGTTCAAATCACCATAGGTAAAATCCAATACCACTTCCTTGTAAGCTATAGGTCCCCCTCTATGAACCAGGAAACCCATACCATGTATTTAGATTTATTAGAAACACTAGCCATCCAGCCCAATACCATATTCATAGGTGACTTTAATTACCCCACTTTTAACTGTGAATCCTATACAACACCATGCACAGAGATTCCTGGATTTTGTAAGCACAAACTCCCTGGATCAGATGGTCAGTACACCAACCAGGGGTCGAACCTTACTGGATCTGGTCCTCACTAATATGGGATGCTACTCTACACCCCCTACTGTAATGCCTTCCCTGGTAAGGTCAGACCACAAAATGGTCTCCTTTGAAGTAAAAATACAACCTGGACCCCCAGCTAAACCTGGAATATTCAGGAACTATTCTAAGGTTAACCTCCTGCTATTAAGTGAGAACTGGCAAAATTTAAAGTCCCTATAAACCCTGAGAACATTCTTGCATATGTAGAACTGTTCACAGAAACCTTGTGCAAGCATGTTAATAGCTGCGTAGAGGCAGCTGTACCCACAAGGAAGAAGTACAGAACTAACTCAAAAAAACAAGCCACCCTGCTGTAATCATAAAATCAATTGGCTGTATAACAGGAGGGAGAAAATCATGGCAAAAATTAGGAGGTGCAACACCAAGCAGGATAAAAGCACTCTCATCAAACTAAGCAAACATCTCAGAGGACAAATAAAGTCTACCAAAGACAAATTTGAGGTAAGTTTGGCCGCCCAAGCCAAAGACAACCAGAAAGCATTCTTTAACTATGTCCGCAACCTCAAAGACAATATACATCTATGTGCAGAGCTCATTGTAAATAGAGCCACCTGTACTGAGCCAGAAGATATAGCAAACCTCCTGGCTGATAAATTCAGATACAACTTTACCCCTCTCTCCCCCTCAACTTTCTCTCAGGAAGTATCACCAAATATAACTCTCCGTATATCACTAGGGAACAGGTCCCTAATACTCTCTCTAAGACCAAGAACACTGCATCAATGGGCCCAGACAATAACCCAGGATGCCTTCTAAATAGTATGAAACATGATCTATCAGGGCCTCTGGAATTATTATTTAACTGTAGCTTCCAAACAGGCTTCATGCCTCATGAATGGAGAAAGGCAACAGTCATCCCTCTGCACAAAGGTGGGCCATCTACCGACCCTGGAAACTACAGACCCATAAATCTCACTAGTCTTACATGTAAAGCCATGGAAATAATTATCATGGAGATCATCAATAAAGATATAGTGAACCACCAGACACTGGACCCAACTCAGTTTGGTTTTGTCAAGGGCAGATCATGCCTATTCAGCCTGGTGGACTTCTTTGAGAAGGTCACCAAAGCAATGGATGAGGGCAAAATCATTCACACTGCCTACCTTGACCTGGCGAAGGCATTTGACCCAACACCTCACTCAGGCATTGTTGACAAACTCAAGATGTTAGGTACAAGCCCATATGTCACCTGATGGATAACCAGCTGGCTCACAGACAGGACCCAGGAAGTTAGACTTGGGGAGTCCACCTCTACAAAGAGGCCAGTCACAAGTGGAGTCCCTCAGGGATCAGTCCTTGGACCACTCCTTTTTGGCATTTACTTCTCAGAAGTCAAGGCCAGTGTCACTGGTCTCTGGCTGACTAAATTTCCAGATGATTGTGATTGCAAATTAGGAGCTGTCATTGAATCTCACATTGACACACATGTTCTCCAAGAGGGGCTGACACAGACAGACAACTGGTGTAAGAGCCATGGACTAAAACTCAATGCCAAGAAATGCATAATAGTATCCTTTGGGAAGTCCTCCATCCTCGATAACTTTCATATTGACAACACACCCCGTGAGCTGACCCGGTAGTCAGGGACTTGGGACACACATAGATAGTAATCTAGCCTTTGATCATCATGTATCTACAGTGGTGAGGAAATCATTCTATGTTGCGCAACTTATAAACAAAGATATGGCTTCTAAGTCAAAGGAAGTAATTGTTCCACTGTATTCAGCACTCATCAGACCTATCATTGAGTACAGTGTCCCCTTTGGTATGTACCTAACCAGACATATCCAACAGTTGGAACGTCCACAGAGATTCCTCACTAAAAGAATACAGGGCTCAAGTAATATGCCCTATGCAGACCGCTTCAAGCCCTATCCCTGTATTCTGTCTCCTGCAGGCTTTTGAGAGGAGATCTATGGCTGGCATACAGGGCATTGTCAGACCTCCTGCATATCCATAAAACAAACAGCACCAGAGTTACCTGTTCTAAAGACCTTGTCTATGATATATATAGGGCCTGCTGGGGAGATAGGTTTGTATCCCAGAGACTACCCCATCTATGGAACAGGCTCCTCAACCATGTGAAGCAGAGTTCCTTCCAAACCCAAATCAAGTGCAGCTTGGACAATTGTATATAAAACTGAAAAGTCATCCCTTGTTTGGCACCTATGTCTGTAATGGACACAGGAAGCCTGTAAATGGTTCATCTCCCAGGCCCATGCTTACACTTATCAAGGGTATCAGAACATTTCAGAGATTTGTGATGCATGACTAGGCTTAAAAAAGCCCTTGTGGTCACCTATGACTGGACAAGGAGAAGATTGCATTCAGTTGCTTATCTGGAGCCAGGATCCATCAAATTACACAGGCACTCAAGTCATTGCACCACAGACACCAGTATGATTCTATCATAGTCCATGTGAGCATAAATGACCTGAGACATACCCCTAAGGATTATATTGAGAGAGACATTATGGACCTCTCTAAATATGGGTCTCAGTCCAATATGTGCCTTGCATTGAGCAGCATTCTGTGTTCACCAAGGATGATGTGACAGTACGAATAAAAAAAATGATTGACTTTAACAATTGCCTTAGTTTCTGGTGTCAGTCCAGGGGGATTCAGTATCTGTAAACCTGGGAGAACATTGTCAGCAGACCACATCGCTTTGCCAAAGATGGTCTGAGCCTGTTCCCTTCTGAGCTTTTTAGATTTTGGCTAAAATTTTATCCACCCCTTAGATCCTTTTTTTTAGGCAAAGCCAAAGTGACAAACCTATGGATATAGCAAATAAAGCCCAAAGGAACCTAAAGGTGTTACTGCTTAACACTAGGAGCATTAACATGAGACTCCTTATCTTACAAGCTCTTCTCACTCTGGAGAATATAGACATCTGTGCTATTACCAAGACATGTTTTAAATCCACAGAAAGTACTCCTGCAGTGTAAGGCTGCAGTGCATTTCACACATTTAGACCATCAGCTTCACAGACAAACTAAAGGTATTGATGTTTTGATTAAAGTATTGGTTAAACAGGATAATACCCTGGAGTTCATCCATATGCAAGTAACCTTAGATAGAATCCATACCATATCATAGCAAGCTATTGGTCACAATCTCTTTCTCAAGAATCCAAAAGTCTTATCTAGATCTACTGAAGACATTACCCATCCAACCAAACACTCTATTCACAGGAGACTTTAACTTCCTCTCTGTAGACTGGGATGCATACACTGCCTACAACTTGCAGGCACAGCATTTCCAGGACTTTATTAACATAAATGCTCTTGGTCAGTTAATGTACACTTCGACCAGAAGTGCAAACGTACAGAACCTTGTTCTCACCAATATAATAGAGTGCTGCCCCTCCAATGTCACATACTCACTGGTGACTTTGGATCACAGAGTGGTCTCATTCAAAATTAAAATAATTTGGAAAACCCTGCAAAACCTATTACAGTTCGAAACTATTCTAAAGCAAACTACATCCTATTAAGTAACAGTTTTTCAAAATTTAGTGCCCTGCCCAACCTGGAGTTCATAACAGCCTATGCAGAATTATTCACAGAAACACTGTCCAAACTTATCTGCTATACCTACCAGAGGTAAACCCAAAACAAATCCCAAAAACAAACCATACTGGTGGAAACCTAATCTTAACAGGGTATAACAAAACAAAAAAGACATGGTAAAAATGTCAGAAGGAGCAACTCTCATAATGACAAAGAGCTCACTAATAAAACTAGACAGGAAAGTAAGAAGACTAATTAAATTAAACAAGGTCAGTTATGAGGTCAAGATAGTTTCTCAGGCTAAGGACAACCACAAGGCCTTCTACAGCTATGTCAAAAACATCAAAGGTAACATGCAGCATTGTGCTGAAATTGTAGTAAATTGTACCACCTTCACTTGAGCAGAGTAGCATAGTAAATCTGCTGGCCAACAAATTCAGCTCAGACTTCACCCCCCTCTCCCCCACCACCACGCCTTGTGGAATCCCTATCAGCATACCCCCCCCCCCAACAATTAGCAAGGAACAGGTCATAGTGGCATCACTAAGGCTAAAACATAGCCTCAGTGGGGCCCAACAATATCCCAGGTTATCTCCTAAATAGCCTGAAACATGAATTATCGGGACCACTTGAGTCATTTTTTAATGACCGCCTCAAAACAGGCTGCGTACCAAGCTAATGGAGAATGGCAGTGATTATTCCCTTTCACAAGGGTGGACCATCAACTGACCCCAGAAACTACAGACCCACTAATCTGACTAGTCTAATATGCAAATCCATGGAATGAATTTTCATGGAAATAATTAAGAAAGACATTGGCAGCCTACACTCAGTGGACCCATCCCAGTTTGGTTTTGTCAAAGGATGGTCATGCCTACTTAACCTGGAGGACTTCTTTGAGGAGATAACCAAGGCATTGGATAAAGGGAAAACAATGCATGGGGCCTACCTAGACCTGCCTAACACATGTGACACAATGCCTCACTCAGGTATTGTAGGCAAATTCACTGAGCAAGGCATAAATCCCTACACAACTCGCTGGATTGCCAGTTGTTACCTCACAATGGATTTGTGAGACCCCCTCTACCAAGGAGCAGGTCACCAGAGGGGTACCATAAGGCTCTGTGCTGAGTTCACTCCTGTTTGGCATCTACTTCTTGGAGGTCAAGGGTTTTGGCTCACCAAGTTTGAAGATTACTGCAAATTGTGACACTAACATCCTGCAAGAGGGTCTAACACGGACAAGTTACTGGTGCCAAAATCACAGATTAAGACTCGATGCAAAGCAATGCATTACAGTGCCTTTTGGGAAAATGTCTACCCAGGCAAATTACTCCATTGATAAGACATCCCTAACACTTGACCCATTAGTTAAGAGATCTGGGAACATATGTAGACAGTAATCTGTCCTTTGACTAACACATAGCCAAGGTTGTAAGAAAATCATTCTTTGCCAGCTTATAAGTAAGGGTATGGCATCCAGGTCCAAGGAAGTTATGGTACCACTCTACTTATCCCTTATCAAACCTATCATTGAGTACAATGCCCCCTTTGACATGTACCTGACTAGGCACATGCAATAGCTGGAATGAGCACAGAGGTTTCTTACTAAGAGAATCCGGGGTGTTAACACACTATCCTGTACAGATCACCTTAGAGCTCTGCCTTGATACTCTATCTCCTACAGGTTGTTGAGTGGAGATCTGTGTTTGGCATATAAAGCATCTTTAGATCCACCCCGGATGGAGCTTTTGCACATCCGCAAAATGAACAGCACAAGAAACACTAGATCAAGGGGTGTGAACTTTCCTTGCAACATAAATAGAACATGCTGGTGAGACAAATATGTGATTCAAAGGATCCACATGCTCTGGAATAGGCTTCCCATCCATATGAAGCAATGTCTATCCCTAATCCTTCTCAAATGTAATCTTGACCATTGGATGGGAAATTGCAAATTCATCCCTAGGCTAGCCCTCATGTCTCTTATAGACAGAGGCCAACAATAAACATTCCCTAACTAACACTGGATGGATAATCATAAAATCTGATATGACGTCATTTTTTTCATTCCTCAATATTTGAGTATTGAATTTGACCTTAAATCCAACTCAGATACATACATTAGTCTTTTGGATCCAGCTCATGTCCTCCTCCCTTTACCCATAATGCCCCAGTCAACTAGCAATACCTCAGATCTCATTTGCTGCCATAATGCACAGATGCAGATCCTTCTTTGAAAGCTTTTATGGGTTTTGGGAGTAGTAAATTCTTTTTAAAATGTCTCATCTATCCTTTTCTAATTACCCACCTCCCTCTCTAAATTGTTACATATTCAGGTTTTCTTTCTGATAGCTTTTTTTTCCTTTCTTTTACTACCCTTTGGTAGTTTCTGCAGTACGATAGCTAGTACTTGTCATTTCTTCCAAAAAATTACTGCCCTTTAGATGGTATTTGTTTCTACCATTGCTGGTAGTCTACTTAATTTAAAAGAAAAAAAAATAATTTCCCTTTTACAAGAAATGGACAAAAAAAAACAACAGTTTTTAAAAAGTGCACTTCCTGTGGGCATAAAATTCCCAACCATGATGCCCACAGGAAGTGCGTCTACTGTCTTGGAGCATCACACCTCAATACTGACTGCTCCAGTTGTGCTGCCTTTAATTCTGGGGAACTTAGTGATCAACACAATATGTTAGTATTTAAGAGTATGTTGCCACCTTCTTCCTGTTCTTCTTCAGGGGCTCAAACCCCTGGTAAACATGCAACATCCTCTTTGAAAGTGAAGAAATCTCGGAAAAGATACCCCACCCATTCTCCGAAGGCTACTGCATCTACCTCGTCTTCTTCAGGGCCTCCACAAAAAATTCCAAAATTTAAAAAATATCAGATCTGACTTCTTTTGATCCTAAAAAGAAAGAATTTGGATCCCACTCCCTCAGATCTGATTGTTTTCCCAAGTCTGCTCAAACCCACTCACCCGGGTTCACCACTGAAACCAGTGTCTTCTTGGCTCCATTCTCCTTTTCTCCATGGGATGCAGAGGAGAGATTCTAGGCCCTACTCAACCACCTCTTCCACTAGGTTCTCCAGAAGTCTAACAAATTAGACATAATATAAAAACATTGGTTAAGAATCTATGCAAGGTATAGGACAATCATTTAATATTTAGAGAAATTGTAGACAGTTTGTAGAGAAATTAAAGGTAAGTTATTGTAATACAAACAGGAATTGCAATATAAAGTGAGGGAAAAAAAACAGGCTAATGGTATATTTAAAGAGAACGCCAGGGAAGAGAACTAGATAGCAGTAAGGAAGTAAGTGAAAAAGGGAGAGTAAGGAGGTATAAGGAATGAAAAGGTACTTATTCACATTTAGGGATATAGTTTATCCTGGTTTTGAGCAGGAACAGAAACAGATTTTATCTATGAAGTCTTTCTGAGTGGTTTTGAAAGATGGGAGGGAGGGTATAGACCTGATGGATACAGGTAAGGAGTTCCAGGCCTTGACAGCCTTGTACGGGTGTAGACAATTCCCAGCAGATCTGCTAGGTTTACAGACAGTTTTTGGTCACTGGATCGCAGTGACCAACTGGGAACATAGCTGTAAAATTTTTTTATTGTTGGACAGGCAGATGGATACTGGATAATTTTATTGGTGGTAAGACGTTATGTATCTGTTAGTTGAAGTGGCAATTCTAACCAATTTATCCTTTTCAGTGCTATACAGTGGTGGGTTCTGAAAGGGCTATATACTGCAATTTTAGCAACTTTGTTATAGCATTGTTCAAGTTGTCATTTTTTGTGAAGCCTGGAGGTGAGTAAGGATGGGAGCACCATAAGGAAGAATGGGAGAAAAGTAGAGGTAACTAGTTTTAGTTGCGTCAATGAGGAAGTTTTTGGCTATGTAAAGTATCCCTAGTTTTTGATGTGTTTTTCTTATGCAATTTTGTATATGCAGGTCAAATGTTAGATCATCATCCACTATTGGTCCTAAATTGCTGCCCAAGACCAAGAAGGAGCAGATGCCCAATTGGAAGCAATGTCTCCTTAGCCTGAACAGGCAAATAAGAGCACTAGTGAAATCCTCCAAAGCAAAATTCGAGTCCAAATTTGCCACACCTAGTACAGACAATCATAAGGCCTTCCTCACATATGTCCGCAACCTCAAAGGAAGCACCCAGATCTATTCAGAACTGGTGGTCAAGGACACCACATATACAAATGCCATAGATATAGCAAACTTGCTGACTGACAGATTCAGCAAAAACATTACCCCTGTGTCCCCCATTAGAAAATCAGGACATCCCCAGTACCCACCCCTTTCCTCTTATAGCTAGGGAACAAGTCATCACTGCTCTCTCAAAGGCAAAAACTACAACCTTCATGGAACCTGATAACATCCCAGGCTGCATCCTATGTGAACTGTAGCACCATTAGGCACCTTATTCAACCAAAGCCTGAGTACTGGCTTCATCTCAGATGAGTGGAGGACAGCCACTTTCATTCCTTTACACAAAGGTGGCATGTCCACCGATCCAGGAAATTATAGACCCATCACCTAAGTAGCCTGATCTGCAAGGCCATTAAACAGATTATCATGGACCTCATTAACAAGGACATTGGCAACCTCCAAACACTTGATCCCACACAGTTTGGCTTTGTCAAGGGGAGGTAATGTCTGGTTTGGTTGACTTCTTTGAGACAGTCACTCAAGCCATGGACAAGAAGAAGACAGTGCACACTGCCTACCTTGACCTGGCCAAAGCCTTTGACTGTATTCTCCACTTGGGCATAATAGATAAGCCCTCTCAGCTAGGCATCAATTCATATGTTACTAGATCGGCAGTAAAATGGCTCACTGATAGAACCCACGTAGTCAAAATAGGGGAAGCCACCTCAAGCATTAGACCCATAACAAGCAGTGTACCCTAGGGTTTGTTCTTGGGAACTCTGTTATTTGGGATATACTTTTCTGAGGTGCAGGCCAAAAATCAGTGGGCTATGCCTGATCAAGTTGCAGATGACTGCAAGCTGGATACTGTCATCAGTTCCCCTAGTGATGTGGACATCCTCCAAGAGGGTCTCACTCAGACAAATGACTGGTTCCAGAAACATGGCCTCAAGCTGAATACCAAAAAGAGTGACGTCTCCACATATTATCACATTAATAACAGTGCCCTAAGCATGCAATCAGTTGTGAGGGATTTGGGCACCCAGGTTGATAGCAACCTGACTTTTGACCACCATGTTGCTTCCATTGTTCAGAAAGCCCTCTACATGGCCTACCTCATAAGTAAAGGTATCTCTTCCAGGGACAAGGAGGTCATAACATCCCTGTATTCTTCCCGTATAAGGCGCATTATTGAGTACAGTGCCCCTTTTGGCATGTACCTTGCTAAGCACATGCAGCAGCTGGAGAGACCGCAGTGGTTCCTCACCAGGAGAATCCAGGGCCTCAAAAATATACTATACACAGGTAGGCTAAAAGCCTGATCCCTCTACTAAATTTCATACAGACAACTTAGAGGTGACATCTGTCTGGCATACAAGGTGATCACGGACCCCACCTTGATGGGAATGCTGCATATCCGCAAGTCAAGCTCCCCTGGAATAACCTGCATGGGCAGCCTCAACCTGGTTTGTGACATCAACAAGACTTGTTAGCGGGACAGATTGGTGTCACAGAGACTCCCCCATCTATGGAATAGACTCCCTGTCCACATTAAGCAGAGTACCTCTTTACCCCTTTTTAAGCACAACCTGGATAACTGGATGGGAAACAGAAAATATAACCCTGGGATTCCGCCCGTGTGCCTACTAGACCGGGGCATCAGGTGCTGATTTGTCTAAACATGGGCTAAACTCTTGGCTAGGCTTATAAGGGCATCAGGGCCAGTAGCCTAGTAACCTCCTATGATCCTATGAATAGTTTGCTATAAGAAGTGACTTCAATGGTTATGTTATTAAGAGAGAGGACTTCAATTTTTTTTTTCATCAGAGAGGGTTTTGGGGAAAAAAGTAGTAGTTTGGTCTGTTTTGGGTTGGGCATGACTTGTGAGATATGAAGCCATGTTTCAGTGGCTGCTAAACCTTCCTAAGTAACTTTTTGGAGGTGTACATTTTGTCATATGTGTGAATGAGAGTGGAATCATGTGTATTGTATTAGGGTGGCTTGTTGTGTGGAAGTATAGAGGGTGATGGTAAAAATATTAAAGAGGAGGGGACCAAGTATAGAGCCTTGTGGTATACCAGTGGTGACTGGAAGATAAGGAGAGAGCATGGAGTGTCATTTTACTGACTAATACCTATTGGAGATGTAGCTTTTGAACCTGAGAAGAGTGGGCTGACAGAGACCTAGTGAAAACAATTGAAATAGGAGCTGTGATAAACTATGTAGAAAGCTTTAGACAAGTCTAGAAATAATGAAGAGACTAGATTGCCATTATCTCTAGCTTTATTGACAGTATCTATATAGGTTAGAAGGGCACTGCTAGTACTGGCTGAAGGATGGAAGCCATGTTTAATCTCACACCAGGCATGGAAGGAACGAGATTCTGTTGAGCCCATTTCCTGACACCCAGATAAATGTTTTGCACCACTGAAGGATAGATTACATTGGAGTAAATGAGTCCCTGTTGATGCTGTGGTTGTGATGGCAGCCACTAAAAAGGGGCTAGCAGAGCAGAGCTCCTCATTTTATCCCCTAATAGAGAGTCCAGGGCATTAGACAGGTTTGGAAAGTGCATTTGTACTTCAGCAACCTTTACCTTGAAGTCCATGAATTACTTGGCACACTTCACGAGACTACCAAGATTTGACCAAGGAGCTCTCCAAATACCTCTCGGAGTCCATGTCCGTGGAGAACTACAAGAGGTCATCTGCACAGCTGGCCGCTCTATTATCAATTTCCAGTGCATCAATGAGGTTAATTTCCCATTGTGGTGGGTACCTCCTGGGCTGATGGTTCAGGCATAGCCAGCCATTAGGAGACATGCCTGGATGGGTTTATGTGACTTTGCGGAGCCCTTCAAGTCTTCTTTCATCAAAGCTCCTTTTGATGGAATGTCTTTGTTTGGTCCTTCTGTGAAATGTTTTCCTGGAGTGAACAGGATGGAAAGACCCTCTCTGTCATAGGGATATGCTTTTATGTCCCTCAATGATCCTTTTCCCAGGATCAAAGAGGAGGCAAGAAAATGTGGTTCAGTAAGTCTCAGGACCTTTCCAGAATTCACATGGGGGTAACTCCCCCAGAGGCGGGGGGGATTCAAATGGAAGATGCTAATGGAAGATGGCATCCTTACAGCAGGGGAGTCTTGCAAAACCAAGGGTTTCCAAGATTCCTTTTCAGATAAACCCTTTCAGCTCTCTTGAAGGGTTGCCTGACTGCACACCTCTGGAGGCAGTTGAGGAGCACTTGTCTTTGCACCCAAAAGGCTGGGCTTCTATAATAAAATATTCTTGGGTGCTAAAAATAATATTCAGAGGTTATTTTATACCATTTTTCTAGATTTCTCCAACCAAAAGAAGAAGACTTCCTGACATCCCTCCCAATCAGAGGAAAGCTGCAGCTCAGGAGATTCAAAAGCTGCTAGACAAGATAGTCATCTAGGAGGTCCCAGTAGACCAGAGTGGATTTGAAACTTAGTCAATGTTCTTTTTAACACCCAAGAGGACCAGGGACCTGAGAACATTTCTGGATCTAAGCAAACTGATCCAATTTGTGAAGAAGTTGAAGTTCCAAATGGTCATGCTTCAGCCCATTCTGCCTTTTTTACACAAGGATGATTGGATGTGCTCAGCTGATCTTCATGATGCATACAGTCATATCAAGATGAGCAGATGATCCCAAAAATTTTTGCACATTCAGCTGGGGGCCATTTAGTATTAGTTCAGGGTTCTGTCCTTTGGTCTCATCAAAGCCTCCAGGTTGTTTACCAAGTGTATGAAAATTGTAGCAAGTCGCCTGAGATTGCTGGGATTTCAGGTGTTTTCATATCTAGATGACAGGTTCCTCACCGCTCCAACCAGTCATTTTCTAGAGCAATCCAGGGACTATTTGCTCCAACTTTGTCAGAGTCTAGGCATTTCAGTCAACACCTCCAGTTCTCATCTACAGCCTGCACAAGCCTGGAGTTCACAGGTAATCAGCTGGTTACAGTAAGTCATATAGCCTTTATTCCTTTACATCGTGTAGACACAATCAAGTTTCAGGTACAGCAAATACTGCTTCATCCTTCCCCTCCTGCCAGACTTGTCCTTAAGGCACTAGGTTCAATGGCAGCAGCCATAACCTTAATTCCAATGGCTCGTTTTTAAGTGAGTATTCTCCAGTGGAGTGTAGCTGTTCCATGGTCTGTTCTGCATCATCCTTTGTCTTTTCCAGTCAAACTCACTCGAGTCTGCAATGATTGTCTTTGTTGGTGGATTCTATCAGGCAAAATTTGCCTAAGCCATCCTTTTATCTTGTCCCCTCCAGTAGATACTATGACCATGGATGCCTCCCAGTTGTGGTGGGGGGACATTTCTTGGGACGGACAGTCCAAGGCCATGCCTCTTAACCTGAAACCATCAAAAATCTGGACAAAGGCCCATGAAAATTAGGTACAACTGACCAAAAATCTGGATGCTACTTAACATAAAATCTGTACATATAATCATGTAACCGTACCCACTCCAGTGGAATTGTGGGTTACCAACATGAAGATTGAAGCCACTTAATAGTAAATAATGGCAGACATTTAAATTTCATACTTCGTATTGCTCAGAAAATACATAATAATATAAAACCTGTTATTCTGTCTGAGTTTACAGGAGGAATATTTAAAATCTGTCTCTATTTTTTGGGCTTTGTCCCATCATTATTTTTGGCTTTGTCTAAAATTCTTTCTCTGAGAGATTGAGAGGTATGATAGCAATCTTTATTGTATTAATGACAACATTCTGCCCCTTTGCTACACAATTTGATTATTATAAGTTTAGCTCTCAATTTTAAGTCTCCAAAATGTGGAGCACTGGCTATCTGCCTGATAAAAAACATTTGAAGCAGCTGTCTGTTACAATACTCTCCTAAGTAACAGCAACCTTAAGAGCCAAAGCTAGCAAAATTAATTTGCACACTACCTTTCACAGTCACAGAGTTGGGGCACTAACTCTCTCCAGCTTTGTTTTTGCTGCCTGAGAAATAAGCAAAAATTAGTTTGTCCTTGTGTTGATCCACTGCTTTCACAAACTCATTGTAGCTTCATAGGCAATAAAGCAATTAGGCTAACATTAGGATAAATCATGAAAAAAGAAAAAGTGAGTTGCCAAAGGAGGATCTGGTCCAGTGTGGAAAATGTCCTTCTCCATCCCAATCTAGGACAAGTAGTATATGTCGTATTATATATCATATATGCAGTGTTTGCCATTTTCCTTTTTTGTATTCTTACCTTTAGCCGGTCAGCTGAAGGAAGTTGAGCTGCCAGAGAGAAATTTTCTCATCCTGAGTGGCCTGATCCTGGGTCTTTCTGGGGTCTGGGTCTGAGATTCCTTCCTGTAGTTGCAGCAAATGCTGTGCGGACAGGTTTGGGACTCGGGAGTGGACTACAGCACAACAACTTGTCTTGAACTTGCACTTTGCAACACTTGCCTTGCTCCTTCTTGGCTGGGCTGCCACAGAAGTAGAAATTAGCTTAACTAATAATTAACTATAAAAAAATAACAGCTTTATGCTTTTTACAGCTCCTCTCCACTCTGCTCAATAGCTGCCTGCAAGCCTGTTGCTGCATGCGAACATTAATCAGTGTGTACAGTACGACTGAAAATACCTAAAAAAAAAAAAAAAAAAGTAAACATTCACAGACACAGTCCAAGGAGTTGTATTCCGACAGGCTAGCCGAAGCCGACGTGCACAAAACATGCTCCATGCAATGACATCAGTGACAACAAAAAAAAAAAATATAGAAAAAAGTGGGAATTAAAGGGGCCACTCGACTTTGTTGCACACTATTATTTTTACCTCAAAATGAGTACATACCGAGGAATTTGATACAGTTGAGAGTTATATCTAAGGCACATGGTCCCCCCAAGATACCATTTAGTATATCAGTGTCTTAGAGATGAGAGTGGTCCTACTAGCACTGCAGGCCTTTCAAGATGTTCTTCTTGTGGGGACCATTGCAATACAAAACAATATGACTGTGATTTGGTACATCAGCAAACGGGGGGGGGATACATTCTTACCCATTTTGTCAAGAGGGGATGAGTGTGGCAGTGGACAATCTCTTCCTACTGCTTTCTAATGGCAGCACACATACTGGGGAAGTCCAGTGTTTTAGCAGACAGACTCAGCAGGTCCCTTTTGATGCCACATGAATGGTCTGTCTGTCAGTTTGTAACAGAGAAAGAGTTTTCCATTATTGGGGCCAATCTTGCTGCAGTCTTTTTGCTTCTCCCCTTAACATCGTGTGGCAGGTTCTTTGCCCTAATCCCCCCTCTGGGGGGAGTCATAGAGTGATGCTCTAGTCCATGTTTGGCCCTCTGGTCTTCTTTATGCTTATCCACTTTTACCTCTGATTCCAAAATTCTTACAGAAAGCATTTTGGTTGAAGAGCTCAGTTACCCTCATTCCCCCTTTTGGTCTCACCAAGTGTGATTCTCCTTCCTTTGGTCTCATCTTCAATATCCTCCATGTATACATGGATACCTGACCCCAGTCCACACCTTCTCTTGCATCCCTCCTAGCATCTGATATTCCAGGCCTCAAACTGACCACATGGCTTCTCCTTCTACCTCCCAAATGTAGTTAACTATGGCAATCTACCTATATAGATAAGGCTACTGCAGCAGTGATGAATACGATGAAAATAGTCCAGTTGTGTAAGCTGTGATAAACATAACAGTAAATGTTCAAATGATCACTGCTATAGTAGCTGCTGTCTCTTTCCCCTTATTTTGTTGTGTACTTTTTATGCCAGGGTGTGAACATTTATTTTTTGTTGTTCCTAGCATTGTCCTTCGATGACTCAGCTTCCCTCTCTCTGCTGACAGGAAGGCTGTAAAGAGCTTTGCTCCCAAACTCTTTTAGTCATCTCAGCTTAACCTGTTTGACAGTTTGGGAAAATGGAAGGTTCCCTGAAGCTTTGGAAAGTAGACGACCGTGAAATCCTTGGCAGAATATAGCCCACATAGCTAAAGCTACTGTAGTAGTGATAATTTGAGGATCTACTGTTATGATAAGTTCAACTTACACAACTGTACTTTACTTTTCTCCATCAGATATGCTGAAAGAATGTTTATGTAAAAAGTGGAAATTATAAATCTAACATATGTTGTAAATATAAAAAGTGTGTGCATGCATGTATTTACATGTTTACCCTTGTTTAAATGCACCAGTTAGCATAAAGTACTACTTCTATAAGTTGTTGATGAGTACTTGCATGTAGCTGAAGAACCCTAACTGTAAGGACACTAAAGAAGTACTTAACTAGACAGTACTCCTGGACAGAGTCTGCATGAGTCAGTCCACTACCCCTGTTAAAACAATAGATCTTGTATATAGCTGAAGCATTACTTTCTATTTCATTTATTTTATATTTATGTCTTTAAATTGGGAAAATGAGGGCTGAAGAATAGCTAGGGATGCAGGTGCAAAATAATTTAAATTGAACCAAATAAGGTTAGCTGTCGATTATCATACAGTTCCCTTATTCCCTTTGAGAATACCACAGTGCCTTTGCAATTAATGTAGGAAAGATTAGGAAAAAAGTCAGTATATCAGTTCACTGTTTCAGCACAGTCTTTTATTGTGTGTAAATTAGCTTGCATGCTTATGCAAGCACAGCAGGTTGCTTTAGTAGCAGAGTAGCTCTAACTGAATAGTATGCAAATGAAATGTAAAAAAGATCTGCAGACATCAAAGAGGTCTCTTAGATAAGTCATTTTTTTCTTGTTTCTTAGTAGGTATTGTTTTCTGTAGTTTTTTCCTCCTCTTTCTATCTGTGCATAAATATAAATAAATGTGTGTGTGTATATATGTATATATATATATAATATTATATTATATTTTTAGTCAGTAGAGTCAGGCCTCATGCCCCTGCTATTGTTTCTGCTACCTTGTGTTCAGGAACTCCTCCTATTATCATTATTGGTATTCTCTTTTGTACCTGTGCTGGTATTTCTGTGTTACCATTGTTAGCAGTTCTTTTCTTGTCTGTCTTGCCTTCCCTTTTCAGTAGTAATGTTTGTTACTGCTGTTGGTTTGGTTTGAGATGTCTGAGAAACCAACTAGTTTAAAAAAATGTTCATTTTGTGGGCACAAAATTCCTAATTCAGATGCTCACTTCAAGTGCATGTACTGCCTTGGAACTGTGCATCTTAACACCAGTTGTAACATTTGTGCCAGATTTAATCACTAAGTGCTGGTCAAGTATAAAAACAACCTTCTGTTAAAAGGCCTGCTTCCATCTGTTTCTTCTTCTTCTGGAGCTCCCCTTTTCCTCCAAGAAATTTTTGGAGGCATCCAAGGGAGATTCTGTTGCCAAGGTTAAAGATTCAAGGACGCACCCCCCCCCCCGATTGTTCTCATTCTTCTACTTCAGGCTTGGCAAAATCCTCAGATCTGACCACTTCTTCCAATTTGACTCAGTCTAAAACAAGATCCTCTGATCCAACTGTCATCCCAACTCAAGCCAAATCAAAATGTCCATGCCAGAGGTCTCCTAGATTCTCCTTGAAGCCTATGTCCTCAAGACTCCATTCACCTTTCTTACAGGAGACACCTGGACAGATTTCAAGACCACCATCAACCTCTTCATCCCTCATGCCATCTAGGAGCCAGACTAAAGCAGATGTGCACAGAAAGACGAAAATATTTCTCAGAACCCAGATTCACTTGGGAGTCATCCCGGCTACGACTCACATCGGATTCTTGGGCCTACTACCAGTCCAATCCCAACTTTTGACAACTACTCTGATCCGCCCCTGGTTTCTGATTATCTGGACCTGGGAATCCTGAGTTTGTCTGTATCAGATCCTGAGGCCTGGCCCTTATCAACTCAGACACCTTCTCTGATCCAGACAGCTCTGATTCTTTCAGAACCAGAGGGATCTCAGAGCCAAAATGTTGGTACCTGATCGGCGTGTTTGTGTTCAACTTCACTGCTTTTGGAGCCATCCCTTCCCCTCAAGAGCCTGGACACTTGCAAGATCAGCTACAACCTCTTGGTCAAGGCAAGGTATTGAAGATACTCAGTCATCCTAGGCATATGCCTTTGGCTCCTACCAGGTCAGTTCTTGGTTCCCTCATGACCTTTGCCTTTGAGGTAGTGGAGAGATCATTTTCCACCTATATAGACAAGATATCATCGGACCCCTCAGCCCCCCCCCCATTGTCTACTTTGGATCCTGAGTCTTTTCATCTTGTTCCATTGGAGCGGCTGACTCGATCAAGCCTAGAGACAGATCTCCTCCAGGATTGTGCTCACACTTCTGAGTTCTCCCCAGAGCATCTCACTGGAGACCCTCGGAAGTGTACATACAAAAGGAGGCAGAATTCCCTGCAGGAGTCTTTAACAGAAGACACTGACTTTGATGAAGGGGAAGGGTTCCACCAGATCATCCATTGAGGATGTCTCTTTTGGTGAAATCCTTGAACTTTTGAAACAGAAAGATGATTGTCTTCTGCCTCCCCCCAGAGGAGTCAGTGTTTCTCAAGGCTTTCAGAGCTGGCTCAGCTCCATCCTGATTAGTCCCCACAGTGGATGAGCTGGTGGACCCTGGCATTGGAAAGATCTGGATATCATGGAGTCTATGCCCAAGAGGCCAGTTAAAAGTACCTTGTTGCACCAAAGGATCGACTTATTGGAGCATAGATCCCCAGCTGATGCTATGGTGGCAGCAATAGCCACTAAGAAAGAACTTGTTGAGCAGAGTTCTTCTGTCCATCCCCCAAAGAGAAAGTCCATGTTGTTAGACAGATGTGGGAAGCATGTTTATGCATTAGTAAAATTTGCCTTTTCAATGTTCTCTCAGTGTCCATATCTGTGGAGGACAAGAAGACAGTTTCTTTGCAACTGGCCATCCTTCAGTCTCTGTAGAATAACTCTATGAAGCTGATTCCTCATGCCTCAGAGGGATCTTTGAGAGCAGCTGGTTCAGGAATTGCCATAATAAGGCACTCCTAGATGTAACTTTGTGTTTTTGCAGAGCTCTTCAAGACATTATTCACCAATGCTCCCTTTTATGGATCCACATTGTTTGACCCTAAGGTGGAGGAAACTCTCTCCAGGAGTGAACAGGATGGGAAAACATTATCTGCAGTAGGCATACATTTTTCTACTCCTCAGAAGACTTTTTTGTGGAACCTGAGAAGAGGTAGAAATTGTGGTTTTGCAAGACAGAAGAGTTCGTCCCAGGATTCCTATATAGACAGATCCCCTGCAGCAGAGGGGAAACTCTAATGGCAAGATATCACCCTTGTGACATGGGAGGCCTACAACAACAGAGCTTCAGGGGACCTTTCTCTGAAAAGCCCTTTCAGTACTCCTGAACGTTTGCCTAACTGTTGCATTCTGGAAGCAGTTGGGGGACATGTGGCTCTCCACCCAGAAGCCATTACATACCATTTTTCCCTTCAACCTCCCAATCAGAACAAAAGGATTCCCATTGTTTCACCTAGTCAGAGGAAAGCAGCGGCCATAGAAGTAGAAAAACTGCTGGTAAAAGAGTCATCCAGGTGATGTCCCCAGACCAGCAGGCATCCAGAACTTGCTTGAGATTCATTTTAATGCCAACGGAAAATGGGGACCTAAGACCAATTTTGGATCTCTGCAGTTTGAATCATTTTGTCAATCACTCAAAGTTCCAGATGGTCACAGTTCAGTCCATTCTGCTGCTGTTGTGCAAGGATGATTGGATGTGCTCTGTAGATCTCCAGGATGCATACTATCACATCAGAATAGACAGGCACACCAGGAAATACTTACACTTCTGTCTGGGAGCCAGTCACTGCCAATTCAGGGTCCTGCCCTTTGGTCTCGCCACACCCACAGGATGTTCACCAAGTGCATGGCAGTGTTCGCAGCTCATTTGAGACTGCTAGGATTCTGGGTGTTTCCTTATCTTGACAACTGGCTCCTCTCTGCCCCCATGAAGCTTCAAGTTATTCAAGCTAAGGACTACTTGCTCCAGCTATGTCTTTAACCAGGCATCGCAGTGAACTACACCATGCCTCTGGTCTCCCCCATTCAAGTCCTGGAATTCATTGGTGCTTGTCTGAATATGGTGGCACATATTTCAAGCTTACCATGGACAATGTTGACCACATTTCAGAGCTAAGCATCGCACATTATTTCTCTTCCTTCTCCTCCAGCCAGGTTAGTCATACAACTTGTACGGTTTATGACAGTTTCCATAGTCTGGTACCTTTAGCAAAATTTCACGTGAGGGTACTACAGTAGATGCTTGTATTGCAGTGGTCAATAGGACATTATGTTTTTACCACACTGATTTGAATTGTTTGCAGAGAACACAGCCTGGTGGAATCATGCAGAAAATATTACTCAGGGCTGCCCCTTTATCCTTCCTACACCCAAAGCCACATTGACTACGGATGCCTCCCAACTAGGGTGGGAAGGTTGTTACTTGGAAAGAACAGTTCAAGGCAAGTGGTCTCAGCTGGAGGTCTATCTTGACATCAGTGTCCTGGAAATTACAGTAGTCTTATTAGCATTGAAGGAGTTTCAAGATGTTTTCCCCTCCAGGGATGGCTGCACTTCAGATGGACAACATGTTGGTGGGCTGATACATCAACAAACTGGGGGAACCCAGTTCTACTCCTTATGTTGAGAAGCTTCAAGAGTGTGCCAATGGGTGATCTTTTCTGGCTGTTCTCTGCTGGCAACACATACTCTAGAGAAGTCCATGGTGCTAGCAAGTAAACTGAGCAGGTCCATCTTACTGCCTCATGAGTGGTTTCTCTACCTGTTAGTGGTAAATGGAAAGGATTTTTTGCCAATGGGGCCAACAACTTTGCTGCAACCTCTTCGCCTCTCCCACAATTCCAAGTGCAGCAGATACTTTGCCCTGATCCTTCCAGAGGGGCAGTCACTGAGAGACTCTCTGATTCGTGATCGGTCCCCTCCGGTCTACTCTGTGCCTTGCTCCCACCCCTCTCATTCTCAAATTTCTTCAGAAAAGTTCTTTGTGGAATAGCAAAGTAATTTTCATATCATTATTCTGGCCTCAACAAGTGTGGTTCACCTTCCTGTGGCCTCATCTGATACATCCTCCCTGGGTGTTGGATCCTTCTCAGGACCTTCTGTCTCTCCTGTCTCTCCTGTCAAGGATACTTCACCCAGATATTCATAACCTCAAGCTGGCAAAATAGTTTCTCCACTTCCAGTGATGGCTAGACAGTCCAGGCTTTCTTACAGGTGCATCATATGCTTACATCCTCCCAGAAAGACTAAAATAGGAAGACTTATAAATGCAGATGGAAAATATTTTCTGCCTGGGTTCTTCAGAGACAGCTGGACCCTTTTTCAGCAACTATTCCAGCTATCCTTGAATTTCTTGCCTCCATTTCAAAGGTGGAGCTAGTTATTTCACCATTAAGGTCCAACTTTCTGCCATTTATAATTTTCACATAGACAAAAAAAATTCTTCCTTGGCATCCCTGTGATTATGCATGGCCTTTAGATGGCAAGAATTTCATCCCTCCATCAACAAACGAAATAAGTTTTATGCCACCAGAAGCCACCAGCGAGTCAAAATCTTTGCCTTCTAGGCTGCATGGCAGCCTTCATCATGTTAGTGCCACCAGTCAGATCCTACATGCAAGTTAATCAATGGTTCAGTGGTCAGTCAGGAAGCAACCCATGTCTTTTCTAGTAATTTTAACAAACATTTGCAAAACTCACAAACAGTAGTGACTAGAATCTCCGCATGTTATACAGGGACATCCTTTCATTCTTTCTTCCCCCCAATACACAGTGATTTTTAAGAACAAGTGGTAAAAGTTTTCTATTTGACCAATTGCAAAAAGTATTGACCCTTTTTTCAGCCCATCTTCTAGTGAATTTGGATTCCCTCTGTCATCTTTTTCATTGTGGAGCCAGTTATTCTACAATTAAGATGCAATTAGCTGCAATATCCTTTTTCCATATGGGTGAAAATCATATGCTCATTGCATTTCCTGGCTACAGAGAACTGAAAAAAAGTGACTGCTTTCCTGATTAAGTATCCTGCTGTTTTTTTTTTAATTTGTTTTACCTTCTACTGCTTACCTAGAGCAAGCTTTAACTGTTTTCATAGACTGCATTTTTTATTATCTGCACTTAAAAGTACATTTTAGTCGAAATTAGTCTAATTCAAGTCGAAAAGTGTTTGTTTGCTGTTTAATTTAATTGTTTGGCTGCCTACTAAAGTGTGCTAGTCTGTACGACTGACTTATTGCCTTTTCTGCATTTCTGTGTGTTTCTATTTAAAAACAAAAAAAACCCAAAAAAATATTCCTTGTTTTCCTGCCTCTTCTAAACTAGTTAGACCAGTTTACAGGCCTTGCTGTATCCTGGGCAGTGTTGCAGTTCCTGTGTTGTTCATTGCCTTACTTGGATAGAAGGAAGTTTCTTTGCTCACCAGTGGGAGTGGGGAGCCTTGAATAGCCTACCTGTCCTTGAGGGAAGTGACCTCAGCACAAGAAGCTGTAGTAATTGGTCATTTTGGACCATTTCTAGCTCTTTTGAAGTTCCCTGGTTAAAATCTGCCTCTGGCATTTTTTTGAAGCCATATTGCTCAGACACAGCTCCACGTGGTCCTGTTGAGTCTTCCTGGCTACAGAGAACTGAAAAAAGTGACTGCTTTCCTGATTAAGTATCCTGCTGTTTTTTTATATTTGTTTTACCTTCTACTGCTTACCTAGTGCAAGCTTTAACTGTTTTCATAGTTATTTACTGCATTTTTTTATTATCTGCACTTAAAAGTACATTTTAGTCGAAATTAGTCTAATTCAAGTCGAAAAGTGTTTGTTTGCTGTTTAATTTAATTGTTTGGCTGCCCACTAAAGTGTGCCAGCCTGTACTACTGACTTATTGTCTTTTCTGCATTTAGCGCGGAGTTTCCACTAGAGCACCATCGGGCAGCTCCGGTTAAACTATTTCTGGCTCCGTAAAGTCTGCTCTTCATTTTTTCCCTTAGAACTGCTCTACTTGTAATCTAAACAGTCTATTCTCTATCTGTAAAGCTCAGCACTTGTTCCTAAAGCATTTTTTAGTCAGGTAAAGCACTTCTATATTATACAGAGTACTTCACTAGCTTAAAACCCCCTTGAGTACCCACTTCCCTATAGGTCCTTTCTGACTCAGTTACACAGCAAACTTTTTCATTTCTTCTAGCATGTCAAAGGGTCAGTTGCTAGCGTCCTCTCCTGCTCAGCTGGTGAATCTGGGAATATTGAGGCAATGTTACAGTTGCCTCATGTACACAGACAACCCTCTCCTCCTCCCACAAAACACAAATACATGTGAGAGATGCAACTATATAGCCAAACTGGAGGCTGAGCTCTCTCAACTCAGGACTGGCAAAACCAGACAGGAGGAGAAGGTAACCACACACACCATAAACCCAGTCTCACATAGAACTATCACAACTACAAATCAAACACATAAACACACAAAGACATACTCGGAGGCACTGATCAAAAATCTACCAAAACAGCAGATGCCTCCAAAGCAGACACCCAAACAACTGCCACCTCATGACATAACACAAGCAACACATAGATCACAAAGTCAGTGTGCAAATCAGTCACAGCCCTTAAGGCCAAACACAATGCCAGACACACTTGTCATAGGTGACCCCATAGTCAGACACACTGACGTCCCACTCACCAGACTGAACAAGGAGAGGGTCACAGTAAGCTGCCTGTCGGGTGCTAGAATCCGCCACATAACACAGGCACTCAGGTCACTCCACAGCAAGTACAAATATGACTCAGTCATTGTCCATGCCGGTGTGAATAACCTGAGATGTACCTCCCTGGACTACATGAAGAGACATAGAGGAGCTCTCAGATTATGTAGCCCAGGCTGGTATGACCCTGACCCTGAGCAGTATCCTACCTTCACCAAGAATGATGCCACAATACAGAGACAAAATGATCAGTTTTAATAATTGGCTTAATTTCTGGTGTCATTCTAAGGGGATCCAATGTCTGTCTGCCTGGAATGACATGCTTGACAAGCCACGCTGCTTCACAAGGGATGGCTTGCACCTGTCACCCCTGGGTTTCCGGATATTGGCAAAGGCTCTTGCCACCCCCATAGTGCCTTTTTTAGACAAGGCTCAAATTCTAAACCCACCGCCCTAGAAAACAATAATGGAAAAAAAGTAAGGGTAATGCTGCTCAATGCCAGAAGTCTAAATCTCAAGATGCACGCCCTCAAAGCCCTCCTCAGTATGGAGAACATTGATGTCTGTGCTGTGACTGAAACCTGGTTCAAGGCTCCTGAGAGCACCCCGGCACTATCAGGTTTTACCTCATATCATGTGTTCCGGCCCCCAAACCCGGACCGTACCACAAAAGGAGGGGGTGTATCCATATTCATCAAGGATACCCACACCTCCAGGCTGGTGGCAACTCACGAAGCATCAGAGACCATTCAGGTGCAATTATCCATAGGCAAAACTGCTCTACAGTTTATAGCATGTTACAGGCCACCCTCTCAAACTCAGGAACCCCACACAGCCTTCCTGAAGACACTGGAGAGTATAAATGTCTCTCCAAACACCATCATATTGGGTGACTTCAACTACCCAAACATAGACTGGGAACATTACTCAAGCCCCAATACCCTAGCCCAAAGGTTCCTGGAGTTCATAAACTCAAATGCTATGGAACAACTTGTCACCATTCCCACAAGAGGTGAAAATATACTAGACCTGATCATCACAAACATGGGGACAAAATGCTCCACACCAGAAGTATGTCCCTCATTGGTGAGATCAGACCATAAACTAATCTCACTGGAGATCCACATCCCGCCCCCACCCCCAACAAAAAAGTCCACAGTGAAGAACTTCTCAAAAGCCAACTTCACACTTCTTAAGACTGGTGTGGTATCCTTCAAGGCCCCTGAGCCATTGGAAACCACAACCCACACTGCTGAATCCCTTACAAATGCTTTCTACGAGCACCTCCAGGATTGCATGGATCAAGCAATCCCAAATAAAATCAAGACCCTTTCCACCAAAGGCAAGTGCCCGATCTGGTGGACCCCAGCCATAAACAAACTTTACAACAAGAGGAGAAAGCTACTACAAGATAGAGCAAAATCCCTAAAAGGGAAGACATCTCTGATCAATACTAGTAAAAAACTACAATCACTCATAAAATCATCCAAGGCCAACTTTGAGAGAAAAATTGCCAAGGACTCAAAAGACAATCATAAGGCCTTCTTTAGCTATGTTAGAAATCTGGGTGGAAACTCCCAGATATGCTCAGAATTAGTCCAAAATGATACAAAAATCACTGAACCCACAGACATTGCAAACATACTGGCAGGCAGGTTCAGTGCAAATTTCTCCCCTCCCCCCCCCAAAAGGAGAAATATCTATCCCAGCAGAGTGTAGCCTCCCAATCATCTCAAATGCCCAGGTGAGAGCTGCTCTCTCTAAAGCTAAAAACACAGCATCAATGGGACCAGATGGTGTCCCCGGCTGTGTGCTACAAGAACTCAATGAGGAACTAAACCCACACATAAGGCTGCTGTTTAATCTTAGCCTTACCACAGGATACGTACCCAAAGAGTGGCATTTGGCAACTGTGGTCCCACTCCACAAAGGCGGTGCTTCTACAGACCCTGGTAATTACCGCCCCATAAGCTTAACAAGCCTGGTCTGCAAAGCTATGGAGAGGATCATAATGGAACTCATAAATAAAGACATAGGGGACCTACAGACATTGGATCCTACCCAATTCGGCTTTGTCAAGGGCAGATCATGCCTCTTGAACTTGGTCGACTTTTTTGAAACAGTCACCAAGGCCATTGATGAGGGTAAGGCAGTTCACACAGCCTACCTTGACCTTGCAAAAGCTTTCAACACAATACCCCACTCGGGTATCATAGAAAAGCTCACCAGCTTAAATGTAAACCCATATGTCACAAGATGGGTTGCAAACTGGCTCAAGGACAGAACCCACAGGGTTAGAGTTGCTGGTGCCATGTCAGACTCCAAGCCGGTCACAAGCGGTTTCCCACAGGGCTCAGTCCTGGGCCCTCTTTTGTTCGGCATCTAGTTTTCAGAAGTGCAGGCAAACATAGGAGGATTGTGGCTGACAAAGTTTGCAGATGACTGCAAACTGGGCGCCATAGTTGAAAATCCATCAGACACAGATATCCTTCAGAGAGGTCTCATAGAAACGGATAACTGGTGCCAGAGCCATGGCCTTAAGCTAAATGCCAAAAAATGTATAGTCATACCCTTTGGTAAAAACAAGGTAACCCCAAGTTACCACATAGGTGGCAATCCATTAAGCACAGAAGAGGTTATCAGGGACCTGGGGACCCAAGTTGACAGTAACCTTTCTTTTGACACTCACCTTGCCAAAGTGGTTAGGAGGACCTTCTACATTGCCCACCTGATTATGAAGGGATTCACATCCAGATCAAGGGAGGTCATTGTTCCCCTGTACTCTTCACTTATCAGACCAATGATTGAGTACAATGCCCCATTCAGAATGTATCTTACTCGACACCTGCAGCAATTGGAAAGACCCCAAATGTTCCTCACCAAAAGGATAAAGGGGCTCAAAAATATGCCATATGCTGCCCGACTGAAGAAACTCCAGCTCTTATTCAGTCGCATACCATCTGCTCAGAGGTGACCTGTGCCTGACATACAAGGCCATGTCCAACCCGGAATTAATGGACATGCTCCACCTCAAAAAATCCAAATCCACCAGAGCCACAAGAGCAAGAGACTTAAACCTCAACAAGGATATAAATAGGACGTGCTGGAGGGACAGATTCATCACCCAGAGACTCCCTATGCTGTGGAACAGAATCCCGGTCCATGTGAGACAGAGCACCTCACTGGCTCTGTTCAAGAGGAATCTTGACCAGTGGATGGGAGATCGTAGGTTTACCCCGGGGATCATCTCTGTATCACTGCTGGACAGAGGCACGGCAAACTAATGGGTATAGTATTCTTCAACCTAAGGGGTGGTGAAAGCCACACAACTCTAGCTAGGCTTATAAATGCCCTAGGGCAGATAGCCTAGTATGAACCTATGAACCTATTTCTAAGATTATACAAGGCTTTTAGCTGAGGTACCTTCTACTACACCCTCTGCTTAGGGATCCAATCCCTCCTTGGGATATTACTATTGTGCCACGGTTTTTGACTCATCCCCGTTCAAACCTGCTACTAAGGTTGATCTGAAGTTTTTATCATGAATAACTTTGTTTCTGATGGCTGTCACTTCTGCCAGGAGAAGTTCTGATCTTTACACCTTGTCCTCAAAACCTCCCTGCTGTATGTTTCACAAGGATAGAGTGTCCCTGAAAACCATCCCCTCTTTTCTTCCTAAGGTGGCTTCTAAATCATCCATTAATCAGTCCATAAATCTTCCAGTGTTCCTCCCAAAATTTTCAAACAAGATGTTTGTTATCAGTTACATTTTTATTTACATTGGGCAAAACCTTTCAGGAAATCTGATCCATTATTTATATCTTTCTTTACTGCTAAACTGGGAAAGGCAGTGTTCAAAGTTACCATTTCACACTGGTTGCAGCAGTGCATTTATTTTGTTTATAAGAAAGAGGAACACAAATTTCTTCGATCCCAAAGGGTCATTCCACCAGATCTGTGGCTTCACCTACATCATTTTTCTCTAGTGTTCCAAGTGATGATGTGCACTGCAGCTACCTAGGTGCATACCTTTATCTTACACTGTAAATTGGATATGCAGTTCAGATCTCGAACCTCCTTTGGTTCGGCTGTGCTCCAGAATATCCTTCCATAAGCCCTCCCAAATAAGAAAGTAGATGGGGACTCTGTCCCATAATTTGTGGAATAAACTGAAAAGACAGCATCAGATATGAAAGTTATATATTCACCATAATGATGGATCTTTGTTGTCTGTTTCCATTCTCCCTCAGCTACCCTACCACCATACCCCTCCTTGTTTTATATATGTACAGTTTTCTTATGTTCTCATTCCAAAATGGTTCTAGTTGACCTTGCTTTGGCTCCTGAAGGTTTTCTCTTTCTCTTTCACTCTCCTTATATGGGTTGACAGCTTTTAAGTTAGCTATTTTTTTTTGGCTGCCGAACACCTTCGTATTTTTAATTTCAGATTATTGGTGGGCACTCTTGGTCTGAGGTAGCTTGCATTGTACACAGAGATTATGGGTAGGGGTAGGAGCCTGAGTATAGAATCCAAAGCTTAGAAGTAACCTAACTGAATCTGAGATCAGATCCTGAACCTGTACAGTGAGGAAGGATGGAAGCAGACAACACAGATGTATTGTTATGGTGAGTACATAACTTTCATTTTTAGTTGTTTGCTATTGCTTCTTAATTTGCTTGTGAAAGCTTTGTATTTGACATTACTAATATCAAGAGCAAAGTGCTTTTTTTGTTTCCACATAATCAGTTTTAACTGAAGTGGGTATACTGGTTTCTGTTTTTTTGCAACTATTTTTTGCAGTTATTGTGAAAGTAGTATAATATTTCTAGCAACAAAATATTATGTTTTTTTCTTGGAATTGTTCTGACCACACATCTTTATTCAGTGATATTTCAGTATTATTCCAATGCAAGACATTTGGCACTGAGAATTATTTATATTGTTATTACTGCGTAGTAGTAAGACAGAATCACAAGTAACCTCACTATTTCTACCTGAAAATGCTTTCAAGTTCCTGGTCTGGGTAGTTTAACAGTGCCATACCCTTTCTGCATGATTGTTCTGCCATGTGGTTTAGCATGCTGTTTGAAATGAGAAAAGCAGCATTTGCTGTCGTTGTGCTGAATTATTATTATATGTATTATTTCTGAAATGTCCTTGTATGTGAACATATCATGGTTTATATGCTGTCACACATGGACATTATTGTTAACCAAACTACATAAAAAACTCAAGTGATTAATTTTCTATAAATGGCCAAAGCAGTATTCAGTGAAACATGCTTCACTGAGTCTGTTTCTTTTTGTTCTCCAAAAAATCATCTAGTAGAGGAACCCATCTCCTCATTCCTTCGCTTATATCTAAAATAACTCATCATAACACATATGTGTATACATTTTTCTGTGTATTTAGTTGAAGGAGAGATATTAGAATTTTGGCATTGCTGAAGACAGGAGTTCATCAGGGTAAAGAGAGTTTAAGGATGTTAGAGAGCATTATGGCAGCATCTCCTCCTTTCTATGTTTTAAGATCAAACCTATAGTTTCAGCATGGGGGGGGGTTGTAATTTTTACATATTTGATTTCTGGTTTCAAGTAGGTTTCAGAGATGGCAGGAATGCCTGGTGAGTGTATGGTTAGCCAAGCATGAAAGTCAGTTATTTTATTTGTAATTCTTATAGTTCTGATACTGATAAACATTCGTTTTGAGTGAGCAGTGGATGGGTGTGGCATGAGAGTTGGAGAAAGGGAAGGGGTAGAGTGGTAATTAGACAATGAAAATGAGACAGTTGAGGTGCATGTCTCCACATAGCTGAAGTTTAGAGGTTGAGGGTGTGGGGGGTAGCTCTTTCACTTATATGTTTCCTTTTTGTGAAGTTTAGTTTGGAGATGTGAGATTACAGCATAGCAGCATTTAAATATTTTGAATGCAAGAGGAGTTGCAGATGCATGGAGATATACCAGTGAAAGAGCCCATGAGGTTGGGGGAGAGGTCTAAAGAAGTGTGGTGAGGCAGAGTGTCATGATATGTGGAGGTGTGCTTAAGATTAAGTCATTCTGTGAGAAGCATTGTTTATAACAGCAGGGTGCATGATGGTTAGCTTGTCTGGGATGTAGTATATTTAAGAAAGAATGGTGATGGATGATGTAAATGAGCAGCTAAATGGTTGAATGAGAAGGATGGTATGTGGAAGAAAAGGTATGAAAGGTGGGGGCAGGTAGGTGAGAGGCAAGTTGATCTGATGAAGTCCATCTAGTTGATGGATGAAAACGCTTATCATAAATTAAAGCTGAGTTCTTACATCAATTAAGCCTGCTTGAGTTTGCTTCTTCAGTACCTTCATAGAATAGGAATCAGAATCTGAAGTTTTGAACTGCTTATTACTGTTGCTTTATTGTGACATGCAAGTATTTTTATTTTTCATTTTTCACAAGTAACAAGGAAGTGAAGTCAGTACTGTGCCTTAAGGCCAGGGACAGCTATCTCCTTGCATCTCTGTTATGGTTCAGAGTATCAAATTAGCAACAACTGTTTGTAGAAAACTACATTATTGGGATTTGCTTCATATCAGAATTATCCACAAATAAACATTACATGATTCATACTACATGACAGATATAGATTATTCTTATGAGAATGCATAAAATAATCAGCTATGTATTGTCACTTCAGAGTAAATCTCTTCTGAGATTTGTGTTCAGTTTATTCAAACTTATTTTGCTTTTCCTGTCAACAGTGAGCAATCTACTGATAAGTGAATCACAGTTACTGCTCCTGGAGAACACCTGTGACTGCATAGCTCCAGTTCATTTCTAGAATATTCTGCTTTTCTCATCTTCAGTCATCAGTATTGCTACTGCATATTTGTCACGTATTTTTCATTGTCGAGTAGAAGGCTTTGAGTCCCTTTTGCTTTCCATTTACTGCAATATAATTCACTCCTCAAGAATATGTATTGTGTGTGTGCTGTGGAACAAGTTGCATAATTTTCTTGTATTAATTATTGTGGGTATTTTTGCAGCTTTGTCCTCTGTTAACCTGTGAATGTACATGTACCCCTACTGGAGCATTTCTTCCTCTGTAGTAGTATTAGCATTGCAAAGGGTCTCTTATTTGAACAAGTTCCTCCTTTTCCAGGAGAGCAAGCCTTATGAGCTAAGTTTTGAGTTATTGGGACATGGCAAGACTTGAGGGGTAGAGAGTGTTTTTCATAGCTTTTAATGTTCTTCATCTTGGTCACTGCTTCAGTAGCATAGGCTATATGATTTATACCTTGCATAGGATATAACAGCCGGAGAGCTTCCAAAAGCATCAGAGTACCTACCACTCATCTAAAATCATTAGACAGCTTGAACTGAGCTTATTAAAAGTCAGGTCTGGACATCAAGACCTTTAGACCCTTCCTGCTGCTGAAGAGTGCGCCCTTCTGTAGGCTTTCAAGGATCGACAATCTGCTAACGCTGTTCCATTGCAGAGCAGATAAGTTCCTTTGTTGTTTAAAGTAGTTTGCTGACAAAAACAACTATTTTAAAGCCATGGAAAATTATTTTATTAACTGTTGTGCTTCTTTTATGTACTTTTAAACTGGACTATACTTTTTATTACTTTTGCAATAAAAGGTTGTTAAAAGTTGTTAAAAACTACTTTTTTCTGTGGAGAAACTTTATTTATTGTACTTTTTGGAGTTGGGAAAATGTTTAAAAGTGCTTTGTACTGTCTTTTTGTGGGGAAAAGGTTACTTTTTTGTAACTTTCCTGGTTTACCAACTTTTGCTGTTAAGTTTCCCTGGGAAACAAGCATCATTTTCGGCTTCACTATGGGACAAACTAACTGTCCATTGATCGGGCTTTCTTCCAGCCACAAAAAAATAAGTTAACTAAGCAGCTTTTGGCAACAGGTTGTTAATTTGCCTCAGCTGCAGGAGGGTAACTTCTCTGGCCAAAGCTGGTTTCACAGACTACTCATATTTCTCCCTAGATCCCTTTGTTGTCATCTATACAGTCACTATGAAACCAGGGGTTAGCATCATCCACTGCAGCTGTTGAGGTTTTCTCAGTGGGCAAGGGAAAGCCACTCTTGTTGGTCTTAGGAGAAGAGACAGGGAATTTGCTTTTGCTTAACAAAAATATTGTGCCCATCCTTGGGGGAGCAGTTGCTGGTAATATTAGGTCTGTTTGCCCCAACTTTCCTGTCCAAAAGAAACAACAAAAAAAAAACTAAACATTTTTAAGTTCTCCTGTGCCAGTTTGACCAGACAGGAGTAATTTATTAGTCTTGTCTTAGGGACTTGTACAGGCTGTTGGCCCTTCTTATAAGGTGGTTTCTGGTAAAAAAAAATAAAGTAAAAAAAAAAAGACTCCTCTTTCCCTGAAAATGTTCAAGATTTTGCATCAGTATGGGGAGTGTGAAGGAACAGATGCATCATGCAGGCTTTTCTCCTCAGATTTCTGATTCAGAGGAGAGTGTGGTATCTGAATCTCCCTGTGAAGGATTTCTCTGAGACTACTTCCAGAATGTGCCAGTATTTTCAGTGGGAGGACACTGTGGCTTCTCAGTCCCTTAGGAAATAATATGAGTTGTTACAAAAAGAATTTAAAGAACCTTTACCCATTCCTCAGTGCTGTCACCACTGGATGGTGTGTTTATCACAGCCTGTGTTTTCCCTGGCAGCCAGGCTGTAGCCTAAGAAAGTGGTATACAAAGTTCCTCAGTCTTTCAAGTTGTTATATATGAATCCCAGACCTTATCCAACAGCTATAGCTTTAGTTAATCCAGCTGCTGCCAAACATTTTGTTAATTCTAATCCTTCTCCTTCTGATAAGGATGGTAATTCTGTTGATAATTTGGGGAAAAAGTGTATGCCTGTGCAACATTTTTTTTTTAATTTTGAATTATCAGGCTCTTATATTAGTTTATTTTGACTGACTGTGAAAGCATGAGGGATGCTTTAGCTACAGTTTCCCCTTGTGAGGAAAAATCTGCTTTGTGTGATTTTGTTTCTTCAATTTCTCAGGTCAGCACACATTGCTTAAAGTGTGTTTATGTGTCTGTAGATACTGCTTCCAGGGCACTGTTGCCACTGTTACTGAGTTGAGGTTTGCTTGGCCGCCTTCTCAGAGCTTTCCAGAAGATGTAAAAAATTAGATTCTTTATTGTTTTTTTAGTAGAGATTTAGTTTGTTTACCCTCTGCTGCTGAGGTTATCAAAAATATGGTGAGATGAGAAAAGTTAGCTGATTCATGAAATCTCTCAGATTTTCATTCCTCCTTCTCTAAATTTTCCAAGGAATTTCCTGCTCCCTCTTCCAGTTTTGGCAAGAAGCAATGTAAAAGCAGACTTTTAAAAAGCAGTGACAGGGAGGCCCCCCCCAAAAAAGCTGCCCCCTCCCGAACAAAGGGAAGTCAAATAAGGCAGAATGACTGTTTAAGGGACCATTTCCTCCACTTCCACATTGGCAGTCCCTTATCACTTGCAAAAACCCTGGAACCTATCACCCCATAAGCCTGACTAGCTTAGTCTGCAAGGCTATGGAGAGGATCATCATGGAGCTCATAAACAAAGACATTGGGGACCTACAGACACTAGATCCTACCCAGTTTGGCTTTGTCAAGGGCAGATCCTGCCTTTTGAACCTGGTTGACTTCTTCGAAACAGTCACCAAAGGCATAGATGAAGGGAAGGTAGTCCACACAGCCTATCTGGACCTTGCAAAGGCATTTGACACAATACCCCACTCGGGCATCATAGATAAGCTATCCAGCTTAAATATAAACCCCTATGTCACAAGATGGGTCGCAAACTGGCTCAAAGACAGAACCCACAGAGTGAGAGTTGCTGGAGCCATGTCAGACTCTAAACCAGTCACAAGTGGCGTCCCACAGGGTTCTGTCCTGGGACCACTCTTGTTCGGTATATACTTTTCTGAGGTACAGGCAAACGTGGGAGGACTATGGCTCACCAAGTTCGCAGACGACTGCAAACTGGGCGCTATAATCAACTCTCCAGCTAGCACAAACATCCTTCAAAAAGGTCTCATAGAGACAGATAACTGGTGCCAGCGGCATGGTCTAAAGCTAAATGCCAAAAAATGTATAGTCATACCCTTTGGCAAAAACAATGTGCCCACAAATTACCACATAGGCGGAAACCCATTAAGTACAGAGAAAGTTATTAGGGACCTGGGGACCCAAGTTGATAGCAATCTCTCCTTTGAAAACCACATTGCCAAAGTGGTTAGAAAGACCTTCTACATAGCCCACCTCATCTCGAAGGGTTTCACATCTAGATCAAGAGAGGTAATCGTGCCCCTTTATTCATCCCTCATTAGGCCCATCATAGAATACAATGCCCCTTTTGGGATGTACCTTACCCGACACCTGCAGCAATTAGAAAAACCCCAAAAGTATCTCACCAAGAGGATCAAGGGTCTCAAACAGATGCCATATGCTGCTCGGTTAAAAACTCCAGCTCTACTCAGTTGCATACTGCCTACTTGAGCGATCTATGCCTGACATACAAAGCTATGTCAAATCCAGAATTAATGGACATGCTCCACCTCAGTAAATCTAAATCCCTTAGAGCCACATGCTCGAGGGACTTGAACCTCAGCACAGAAATAAATAGAACTTGCTGGAGGGACAGGTTCATAACCCAGAGGCTCCCTTTGCTCTGGAATAGAATTCCAGTTCATGTGAGGCAGAGCACCTCACTGAATCTCTTCAAGAAGAATCTCAATAGATGGATGGGGGATCGTAGGTTTATCCCAGGGATTACTCCCGTGTCACTATTAGACAGAGGCACAGTAAACTAAACCTTAAAGGGCACAGTATACTCAAATCAAGGGGTGGCGTAAGCCATACAGAATCGGGCTAGGCTTATAATTGCCTCAGGGCAGATAGCCTAGTATGAACCTATGAACCTAAACATTGAATCTCCATTTCCCTGTTTGGCAAAAGACTGTTTCAAACAAATTGGTTCTGAAGTTAATTCAGTTAGGATACAGATGTCAGTGGGAGGAAACTTCTCCTTTCTAGGGAATTTTTCCTCATCCACCAGATCAAACCCTTTACTTCCCTCCTGTCTTGTAGAGCATGCTGTCTCAGGGGTAAAAGAAACAGCCTGTACTTACTGGCTGGGAAAAGGAATTTTATTCAAGAATGTTTATTAGTTCTAAACTAAGAAAATGGCAGGAGACCATGGGATCATATGAAGTTACTAGGCTATTGGCCCTGTGGCCCTTACAAGCATAGCCAAGAATTTAGCCCATGTTCCAACAAGTCAGCACATGCTGTCCCTGTCCACCAGGGACACAGGTGGAATCCCAGGGGTGTATTTTTTATTCCCCATCCATCCAGGTTGCACTTAATTAATGAGGTACTCTGCTTGACATGGGGAAGGGAGTCAATTCCACAGAATGGGGAGTCTCTGGAACCAGTTCTGGATCTTTCTTTCCTAAATCAGTTTGCCATAGTGCCGAAGTTCAAACTGACTTGACTTCACAATCTTACCCCTTCTTCCTCATTTGAGTTGGTTTTAATAAACATAGATAAAAATATACTTATCAGCAACACTGATATTCATCCATATTTCAGGAATTTCTTAACATTTTCTGTATCTGGATCACAGTATCAGTTTTTTGCCTTACCCTCTGAGCTATCACAAAATGTCTAACTCCTGTCTTAGCCCATTGCAGACTATAGAGTATCCACAGTTTTCCATATCTAGATGATGTGTGTATATTTGCAGAGTCTTTTCCAAAGTGTCTGGTGTCTATCACTTGGGTAAGAGATCTTCTACACAGGTTAGGATTCAAAGAGAACATGCAAAAGCTTTTTTGACTCCATCTCACAGGATTGTGTTTTTGTAGTGTCTGCTAGACATCTCAGATCACAGAGCTTTTCTTCCGCAGGAATAAATAGATCTATTCCAAGGAGTTCTGCTCAGATATCTGTCAGTGTAAAGGAGTACCTCAGGATTCTGGGTCTCATGGCATCCATGATTCTCATGATACCTCTTGCAAGACTCCACATAAGAAAGATACAGTGGTACCTGAAATCTCTTTGGTCCCAGCACCAACATCCGTTATCTTTTCAAATTCCAGTTCTGGGATTTGTGAAAGGAGAAATCACTTGGTGGAGACATTAAATATCTCCGAATCCAGGTCTCATCTTTGCTCCTGCTTCAAATCAGTCATTCACAACAGACCTCGGAGTTTGCTTGGGGAGCAGTATCAAAGGGGTTAAAACTGCAAGGTCTTTTGGGGCAAGAAAAATAGACCAAAGCACATCAACATAAAATAAATGCTAGCTCTTATAAAGTTTTTCAAACCTCTAAATTATCTTTGGTCCCAAAGACCTCTTCAGATAGGTACAGATAGTGCTACAGTGAAGTGGTACTTAAACAAGGGGAAACCAATCTTTCCCCCTATGCAGAGCAGCCATGAAATGTAGCTTTATATCACAATGTCACTCTACATTATCATCAACCACCTTTATCCCATTTTCTACATGGGGTTGGGACATCATGTCACTTTTTGCTATCTCTCCCTATTTATTGCCCCTCTCCTACCTTCTTCGATACTCATGCCTGACTGTCATAGGTCTTCTCTCACACAATCCATCCACCTCTTTGCTGGACCCCCTTGTTTCCTCTTGCCTTCTTCCTGTGTTCCAAATCTTCTTCACCAGATTGTCTTCTGCTTTCCTGCACATGTGCCTGAACAACCATAATCTGATCTCTCTTAGTTTTTCTGGAATTGGAGCTACTTTGGCTTCTGCTCTTGTCCTCGTTTCTTTGTCTGTCTGACAGTGTGCATTCTACCACCCTTCTCTGGCGCTGCATCTCCATCACCTCTAGCTTCCTCATCTGCTCTGACGTTACTGCTCGGGTTTCTGTACCATACAGTAGAACTGATTGCACCACTGCTTTGTACAACTTACTTTTCAACTTCTTTGACATTCTCTTGTCATATACTAGCCCTGACAATCTGTGTCAGTTGGCTGCAGCCCCTCTGATTCTAGCTTTGACCTTATTTAGACTTTCCTTCTTCTCAACCACCCCTCCCAGATATTTGAAGCTGTTAACGTGTTCCACTATCTATCCCCTCTATCTTAATTCTCAGCTTCTTTTGATCTTCCCATTTGCTGCCATTACAATTGTCTTATCTGTACTAAGTTTCTTCTCATGTGCCTTCAGTTTTGCACTCTACTTCTCTATCTTTTGTTGAAGTTCTTGCTCAGAGTCTGCCTGTAATGCCACATCGTCTGCATACAGCAACTTTGTTGATCTGTCTTCTCCATCCTGTTTCCTAGTGTTGTTTATCACCAGTATGAATAGCAGTGGGATCAGAGCTGAACACTGATGCACACCCATTCCCACTGGGAAACCCCTGGGTAAGGGCAAACAGTGGTCATACTTGAATGAGTGGGTCCTTATACATAGCTTACACTAATTCTACCAGTGTTTCTGGGACTTCAAACCACCACAGGACTGCCTAACTCAGCTTTCTTGGCACCTTGTCATATGCTTTCTCCAAGTCTAGAAAAGCCTAGTTGGACTGTCTCCTCATTTCTAGCCTCTTATAAAGTATTTGTCTCACTACAAATATTGAGTCAGTCATGCTATATTCGGCTCTGAATCCAAACTGCTCATTTCCCATCTTATTTTTCACTACCTTGCATATTCATTTATCGGTTATCTTCTCCAGAACTTTCATGCAGTGTGATAGGAGTTTGATACCTCTGAACTTCCCGCAGTTGTGACTATCTCCTTTCTTCTTTGAACACTGACACTAGTATGCTTATTCTCTAGTCATCTGGGATACGTCTTTCTTTCCATACTGTTATGAGTACTGTCAGGAGACATTTCTTCCCATCTCACCCAACATCTTGGAGCATATCTGATGTGACCTCATCTGAGCCTGCTGCTTTCCTTCACTTCATTTTCCTTAGTGCTGTTGTTACTTCTAGGGTGGGCTCCTCCTCTTCTTTCACTGTAGGCTGTGTCTGAGGAAGTACAGCTTCTGTGGGTTTTTTCATTCACAAGCTGCTGGAAGTACTTCTTCCATCTGCTTTTGATGTCCTGCGGACTTGTGAGCAAGTCGTTGCTGGCATCCCTTATGAAGGGTGACTGACTATCTTCTTTATCTTTCTTTCTTTGCGCTATCCAATGAATCACTTTCCAGAAGTTGGAAAAGTGCCTCTGGTGCCTTGTTCTTTGCTGTTGTAACTCCTGTCTTAGCCTCTTTGGTAGCCAATTAGTACTACTTCCTGGCCTGGCCTGACTTTTCCACATTGTACTTTTTCCTGCACTCCTTTTCTTCTTTTGATAACTTCCTGGACTTCTGCATTCCACCACCAGCTTTTCTTATGTACCTTATTTCCATACTTGACTCAACTGTATATCAGATGTTCTTCATGTTTCACTGTTGCAGTCATCACACTTGGGTTATCTGCCTGCAGGTAGCCCTCAGTCAGCCAGAATACCATAGTCTTAGGATTTCTGCATTGGATGCTGCCGCTTCTTCCATGACGTTAAGTCGTCAGGGGTATAAAACAGGCAGCCGACGACATTACATCAGTCATTCTTGCCGAGGAGAAGCCCGAAGCAGAAGCAGTTTGCAAGTGCCTGTCGGCCGCTACCTGAAATTTTCATTTTCGAGTTTCAAAACCTGAAGTCTTCTAAAGCTAAGTACCCTGTTGGGAATCCTTTTTTCTCACTCTGACCGATAGTGACTAGAATCTCCGCATGTTATACAGGGACATCCTTTCATTCTTTCTTCCCCCCAATACACAGTGATTTTTAAGAACAAGTGGTAAAAGTTTTCTGTTTGACCAATAGCAAAAAGTATTGACCCTTTTTTCAGCCCATCTTCTAGTGAATTTGGACTCCCTCTGTCATCTTTTTCAATGTGGAGCCAGTTATTCTACAATTAAGATGCAATTAGCTGCAATATCCTTTTTCCATATGGGTGAAAATCATATGCTCATTGCATTTCCTGGCTACAGAGAAATGAAAAAAAGCGACTGCTTTCCTGATTAAGTATCCTGCTGTTTTTTTATATTTGTTTTACCTTCTACTGCTTACCTAGAGCAAGCTTTAACTGTTTTCATAGTTATTTACTGCATTTTTTATTATCTGCACTTAAAAGTACATTTTAGTCGAAATTAGTCTAATTCAAGTCGAAAAAGCATTTGTTTGCTGTTTAATTTAATTGTTTGGCTGCCCACTAAAGTGTGCTAGCCTTTACTACTGACTTATTGCCTTTTCTGCATTTAGCGCGGAGTTGCCACTAGAGCACCATCGGGCAGCTCCGGTTAAACAAGGTTACTGGCTCCGTAAAGTCTGCTCTTCATTTTTTCCCTTAGAACTGCTCTACTTGTAATCTAAACAGTCTATTCTCTATCTGTAAAGCTCAGCACTTGTTCCTAAAGCATTTTTTAGTCAGGTAAAGCACTTCTATATTATACAGAGTACTTCACTAGCTTAAAACCCCCTTGAGTACCCACTTCCCTATAGGTCCTTTCTGACTCAGTTACACAGCAAACTTTTTCATTTCTTCTAGCATGTCAAAGGGTCAGTTGCTAGCGTCCTCTCCTGCTCAACTGGTGAATCTGGGAAAATTGAGGCAATGTTACAATTGCCTCATGTACACAGACAACCCTCTCCTCCTCCCACAAAACACAAATACATGCGAGAGATGCAACTATATAGCCAAACTGGAGGCTGAGCTCTCTCAACTCAGGACTGGCAAAACCAGACAGGAGGAGAAGGTAACCACACACACCATAAACCCAGTCTCACATAGAACTATCACAACTACAAATCAAACACATAAACACACAAAGACATACTCGGAGGCACTGATCAAAAATCTGCCAAAACAGCAGAGGCCTCCAAAGCAGACACCCATACAACTGCCACCTCATGACATAACACAAGCAACACATAGACCACAAAGTCAGTGTGCAAATCAGTCACAGCCCTTAAGGCCAAACACAATGCCAGACACACTTGTCATAGGTGACTCCATAGTCAGACACACTGACGTCCCACTCACCAGACTGAACAAGGAGAGGGTCACAGTAAGCTGCCTGTCGGGCGCTAGAATCCGCCACATAACACAAGCACTCAGGTCACTCCACAGCAAGTACAAGTATGACTCAGTCATTGTCCATGCTGGTGTGAATAACCTGAGATGTACCTCCCTGGACTACATGAAAAGAGACATAGAGGAGCTCTCAGATTATGTAGCCCAGGCTGATATGACCCTGACCCTGAGCAGTATCCTACCTTCACCAAGAATGATGCCACAATACAGAGGCAAAATGATCAGTTTTAATAATTGGCTTAATTTCTGGTGTCATTCTAAGGGGATCCAATGTCTGTCTGCCTGGAATGACATGCTTGACAAGCCACGCTGCTTCGCAGGGGATGGCTTGCACCTGTCACCCCTGGGTTTCCGGATATTGGCAAAGGCTCTTGCCACCCCCATAGTGCCTTTTTTAGACAAGGCTCAAATTCTAAACCCACCGCCCTAGAAAACAATAATGGAAAAAAACTAAGGGTAATGCTGCTCAATGCCAGAAGTCTAAATCTCAAGATGCACGCCCTCAAAACCCTCCTCAGTATGGAGAACATCGATGTCTGTTCTGTGACTGAAACCTGGTTCAAGGCTCCTGAGAGCACCCCGGCACTATCAGGTTTTACCTCATATCATGCCCCAAAACCCGGACCGTACCACAAAAGGAGGGGGTGTATCCATATTCATCAAGGATACCCACACCTCCAGGCTGGTGGCAACTCACGAAGCATCAGAGACCATTCAGGTGCAATTAACCATAGGCAAAACTGCTCTACAGTTTGTAGCATGTTACAGGCCACCCTCTCAAACTCAGGAATTCCACACAGCCTTCCTGAAGACACTGGAGAGTATAAATGTCTCTCCAAACACCATCATATTGGGTGACTTCAACTACCCAAACATAGACTGGGAACATTACTCAAGCCCCAATACCCTAGCCCAAAGGTTCCTGGAGTTCATAAACTCAAATGCTATGGAACAACTTGTCACCATTCCCACAAGAGGTGAAAATATACTAGACCTGATCATCACAAACATGGGGACAAAATGCTCCACACCAGAAGTATATCCCTCATTGGTGAGATCAGACCATAAACTAATCTCACTGGAGATCCACATCCCGCCACCACCCCCAACAAAAAAGACCACAGTGAAGAACTTCTCAAAAGCCAACTTCACACTTCTTAAGACTGGTGTGGTATCCTTCAAGGCCCCTGAGCCATTGGAAACTACAACCCACACTGCTGAATCCCTTACAAATGCTTTCTACGAGCACCTCCAGGATTGCATGGATCAAGCAATCCCAAATAAAATCAAGACCCTTTCCACCAAAGGCAAGCGCCTGATCTGGTGGACCCCAGCCATAAACAAACTTTACAGCAAGAGGAGAAAGCTACTACAAGATAGAGCAAAATCCCTAAAAGGGAAGACATCTCTGATCAATACTAGTAAAACTACGATCACTCATAAAATCATCCAAGGCCAACTTTGAGAGAAAAATCGCCAAGGACTCAAAAGACAATCATAAGGCCTTCTTTAGCTATGTTAGAAATCTGGGTGGAATCTCCCAGATATGCTCAGAATTAGTCCAAAATGATACAAAAATCACTGAACCCACAGACATTGCAAACATACTGGCAGACAGGTTCAGTGCAAATTTCTCCCAAAAGGAGAAATATCTATCCCAGCAGAGTGTAGCCTCCCAATCATCTCAAATACCCAGGTGAGAGCTGCTCTCTCTAAAGCTAAAAACACAGCATCAATGGGACCGGATGGTGTCCCCGGCTGTGTGCTACACAAACTCAATGAGGAACTAAACCCACACATAAGGCTGCTGTTTAATCTTAGCCTTACCACAGGATACGTACCCAAAGAGTGGCATACGGCAACTGTGGTCCCACTCCACAAAGGCGGTGCTTCTACGGACCCTGGTAATTACCGCCCCATAAGCTTTACAAGCCTGGTCTGCAAAGCTATGGAGAGGATCATAATGGAACTCATAAATAAAGACATAGGGGACCTACAGACATTGGATCCTACCCAATTTGGCTTTGTCAAGGGCAGGTCATGCCTCTTGAACTTGGTCGACTTTTTTGAAACAAGTCACCAAGGCCATTGATGAGGGTAAGGCAGTTCACACAGCCTACCTTGACCTTGCAAAAGCTTTTGACACAATACCCCACTCGGGTATCATAGAAAAGCTCACCAGCTTAAATGTAAACCCATATGTCACAAGATGGGTTGCAAACTGGCTCAAGGACAGAACCCACAGGGTTAGAGTTGCTGGTGCCATGTCAGACTCCAAGCCGGTCACAAGCGGTGTCCCACAGGGCTCAGTCCTGGGCCCCCTCTTGTTCGGCATCTACTTTTCAGAAGTGCAGGCAAACATAGGAGGATTGTGGCTGACAAAGTTTGCAGATGACTGCAAACTGGGCGCCATAGTTGAAAATCCATCAGACACAGATATCCTTCAGAGAGGTCTCATAGAAATGGATAACTGGTGCCAGAGCCATGGCCTTAAGCTAAACGCCAAAAAATGTATAGTCATACCCTTTGGTAAAAACAAGGTAACCCCAAGTTACCACATAGGTGGCAATCCATTAAGCACAGAAGAGTTTATCAGGGACCTGGGGACCCAAGTTGACAGTAACCTTTCTTTTGACACTCACATTGCCAAAGTGGTTAGAAGGACCTTCTACATTGCCCACCTGATTATGAAGGGATTCACATCCAGATCAAGGGAGGTCATTGTTCCCCTGTACTCTTCACTTATCAGACCAATGATTGAGTACAATGCCCCATTCGAATGTATCTTACCCGACACCTGCAGCAATTGGAAAGACCCCAAAAGTTCCTCACCAAAAGGATAAAGGGGCTCAAAAATATGCCATATGCTGCCCGAATGAAGAAACTCCAGCTCTATTCAGTCGCATACCATCTGCTCAGAGGTGACCTGTGCCTGACATACAAGGCCATGTCCAACCCGGAATTAATGGACATGCTCCACCTCAAAAAATCCAAATCCACCAGAGCCACAAGAGCAAGAGACTTAAACCTCAACACGGATATAAATAGGACGTGCTGGAGGGACAGATTCATCACCCAGTGACTCCCTATGCTGTGGAACAGAATCCCGGTCCATGTGAGACAGAGCTTTACTATACATTACTATTGTGCCATGGTTTTTGACTTATCCCCGTTCAAACCTGCTACTAAGGTTGATCTGAAGTTTTTATCATGAATAACTTTGTTTCTGATGGCTGTCACTTCTGCCAGGAGAATTTCTGATCTTTACACCTTGTCCTCAAAACCTCCTTACTGTATGTTTCACAAGGATAGAGTGTCCCTGAAAACCATCCCCTCTTTTCTTCCTAAGGTGGCTTCTAAATCATCCATTAATCAGTCCATAAATCTTCCAGTGTTCCTCCCAAATTTTTCAAACAAGATGTTTATCAGTTACATTTTTATTTACATTGGGCAAAACCTTTCAGGAAATCTGATCCATTATTTATATCTTTCTGTACTGCTAAACTGGGAAAGGCAGTGTTCAAAGTTACCATTTCACACTGGTTGCAGCAGTGCATTTATTTTGTTTATAAGAAAGAGGAATACAAATTTCTTCGATCCCAAAGGGTCATTCCACCAGATCTGTGGCTTCACCTACATCATTTTTCTCTAGTGTTCCAAGTGATGATGTGCACTGCAGCTACCTAGGTGCATACCTTTATCTTACACTGTAAATTGGATATGCAGTTCAGATCTCGAACCTCCTTTGGTTCGGCTGTGCTCCAGAATATCCTTCCATAAGCCCTCCCAAATAAGAAAGTAGATGGGGACTCTGTCTCATAATTTGTGGAATAAACTGAAAAGACAGCATCAGATATGAAAGTTATATATTCACCATAATGATAGATCTTTGTTGTCTGTTTCCATCCTCCCTCAGCTACCCTACCATCATACCCCTCCTTGTTTTGTATATGTACAGTTTTTCTTATGTTCTCATTCCAAAATGGTTCTAGTTGACCTTGCCTTGGCTCCTGAAGGTTTTCTCTTTCTCTTTCACTCTCCTTATATGGGTTTACAGCTTTTAAGTTAGCTATTTTTTTTGGCTGCCGAACACCTTCGTATTTTTAAATTTCAGATTATTGGTGGGTACTCTTGGTCTGAGGTAGCTTGCATTGTACACAGAGATTATGGGTAGGGGTAGGAGCCTGAGTATAGAATCCAAAGCTTAGAAGTAACCTAACTGAATCTGAGATCAGATCCTGAACCTGTACAGTGAGGAAGGATGGAAGCAGACAGCACAGATGTATTGTTATGGTGAGTACATAACTTTCATTTTTAGTTGTTTGCTATTGCTTCTTAATTTGCTTGTGAAAGCTTTGTATTTGACATTACTAATATCAAGAGCAAAGTGCTTTTTTTGTTTCCACATAATCAGTTTTAACTGAAGTGGGTATACTGGTTTCTGTTTTTTTGCAACTATTTTTTGCAGTTATTGTGAAAGTAGTATAATATTTCTAGCAACAAAATATTATGTTTTTTTCTTGGAATTGTTCTGACCACACATCTTTATTCAGTGATATTTCAGTATTATTCCAGTGCAAGACATTTGGCACTGAGAATTATTTATATTGTTATTACTGCATAGTAGTAAGACAGAATCACAAGTAACCTCACTATTTCTACCTGAAAATGCTTTCAAGTTCCTGGTCTGGGTAGTTTAACAGTGCCATACCCTTTTTGCACGACTGTTCTGCCATGTGGTTTAGCTTGCTGTTTGAAATGAGAAAAGCAGCATTTGCTGTCGTTGTGCTGAATTATTATTATATGTATTATTTCTGAAATGTCCTTGTATGTGAACATTTCATGGTTTATATGCTGTCACACATGGACATTATTGTTAACCAAACTACATAAAAAACTCAAGTGATTAATTTTCTATAAATGGCCAAAGCAGTATTCAGTGAAACATGCTTCACTGAGTCTGTTTTTCTTTTCTCCAAAAAAATCATCTAGTAGAGGAACCCATCTCCTCATTCCTTCGCTTATATCTAAAATAACTCATCATAACACATCTGTGTATACATTTTTCTGTGTATTTAGTTGAAGGAGGGATATTAGAATTTTGGCATTGCTGAAGACAGGAGTTCATCAGGGTAGAGAGAGTTTAAGGATGTTAGAGAGCATTATGGCAGCATCTCCTCCTTTCTATGTTTTAAGATCAAACCTATAGTTTCAGCATGGGGGGGTTGTAATTTTTACATATTTGATTTCTGGTTTCAAGTAGGTTTCAGAGATGGCAGGAATGTCTGGTGAGTGTATGGTTAGCCAAGCATGAAAGTCAGTTATTTTATTTGTAATTCTTATAGTTCTGATACTGATAAACATTTGTTTTGAGTGAGCAGTGGATGGGTGTGGCATGAGAGTTGGAGAAAGGGAAGGGGTAGAGTGGTAATTAGACAATGAAAATGAGACAGTTGAGGTGCATGTCTCCACATAGCTGAAGTTTAGAGGTTGAGGGTGTGGGGCTGGGGTAGCTCTTTCACTTATATGTTTCCTTTTTGTGAAGTTTAGTTTGGAGATGTGAGATTACAGCATAGCAGCATTTAAATATTTTTAATGCAAGAGGAGTTGTAGATGCATGGAGATATACCAGTGAAAGAGCCCATGAGGTTGGGGGAGAGGTCTAAAGAAGTGTGGTGAGGCAGAGTGTCATGATATGAGGAGGTGTGCTTAAGATTAAGTCATTCTGTGAGAAGCATTGTTTATAACAGCAGGGTGCATGATGGTTAGCTTGTCTGGGATGTAGTATATTTAAGAAAGAATGGTGATGGATGATGTGAATGAGCAGCTAAATGGTTGAATGAGAAGGATGGTATGTGGAAGAAAAGGTATGAAAGGTGGGGGCAGGTAGGTGAGAGGCAAGTTGATCTGATGAAGTCCATCTAGTTGATGGATGAAAACGCTTATCATAAATTAAAGCTGAGTTCTTACGTCAATTAAGCCTGCTTGAGTTTGCTTCTTCAGTACCTTCATAGAATAGGAATCAGAATCTGAAGTTTTGAACTGCTTATTACTGTTGCTTTATTGTGACATGCAAGTATTTTTATTTTTCATTTTTCACAAGTAACAAGGAAGTGAAGTCAGTACTGTGCCTTAAGGCCAGGGACAGCTATCTCCTTGCATCTCTGTTATGGTTCAGAGTATCAAATTAGCAACAACTGTTTGTAGAAAACTACATTATTGGGATTTGCTTCATATCAGAATTATCCACAAATAAACATTACATGATTCATACTACATGATAGATATAGATTATTCTTATGAGAATGCATAAAATAATCAGCTATGTATTGTCACTTCAGAGTAAATCTCTTCTGATGTTTGTGTACAGTTTATTCAAACTTATTTTGCTTTTCCTGTTAACAGTGAGTAATCTACTGATAAGTGAATCACATTTACTGCTCCTGGAGAACACCTGTGACTGCATAGCTCCAGTTCATTTCTAGAATATTCTGCTTTTCTCATCTTCAGTCATCAGTATTGCTACTGCATATTTGTCACGTATTTTTCATTGTCGAGTAGAAGGCTTTGAGTCTCTTTTGCTTTCCATTTACTGCAATATAATTCACTCCTCAAGAATATGTATTGTGTGTGTGCTGTGGAACAAGTTGCATAATTTTCTTGTATTAATTATTGTGGGTATTTTTGCAGCTTTCTCCTCTGTTAACCTGTGAATGTACATGTACCCCTACTGGAGCATTTCTTCCTCTGTAGTAGTATTAGCATTGCAAAGGGTCTCTTATTTGCACAAGTTCCTCCTTTTCCAGGAGAGCAAGCCTTATGAGCTAAGTTTTGAGTTACTGGGACATGGCAAGACTTGAGGGGTAGAGAGTGTTTTTCATAGCTTTTAATGTTCTTCATCTTGGTCACTGCTTCAGTAGCATAGACTATATGATTTATACCTTGCATAGGATATAACAGCCGGAGAGCTTCCAAAAGCATCAGAGTACCTACCACTCATCTAAAATCATTAGACAGCTTGAACTGAGCTTATTAAAAGTCAGGTTTGGACATCAAGACCTTTAGACCCTTCCTGCTGCTGAAGATTGCGCTCTTCTGTGGGCTTTCAAGGATCGACAATCTGCTAACGCTGTTCCATTGCAGAGCAGATAAGTTCCTTTGTTGTTTAAAGTAGTTTGCTGACAAAAACAACTATTTTAAAGCCATGGAAAATTATTTTATTAACTGTTGTGCTTCTTTTATGTACTTTTAAACTGGACTATACTTTTTATTACTTTTGCAATAAAAGGTTGTTAAAAGTTGTTAAAAACTACTTTTTTCTGTAGAGAAACTTTATTTATTGTACTTTTTGGAGTTGGGAAAATGTTTAAAAGTGCTTTGTACTGTCTTTTTGTGGGGAAAAGGTTACTTTTTTGTAACTTTCCTGGTTTACCAACTTTTGCTGTTAAGTTTCCCTGGGAAACAAGCATCATTTTCGGCTTCACTATGGGACAAACTAACTGTCCATTGATCGGGCTTTCTTCCAGCCACAAAAAATAAGTTAACTAAGCAGCTTTTGGCAACAGGTTATTAATTAGCCTCAGCTGCAGGAGGGTAACTTCTCTGGCCAAAGCTGGTTTCGCAGACTACTCATATTTCTCCCTAGATCCCTTTGTTGTCATCTATACAGTCACTATGAAACCAAGGGTTAGCATCATCCACTGCAGCTTTTGAGGTTTTCTCAGTGGGCAAGGGGAAATCCACTCTTGTTGGTCTTAGGAGAAGAGACAGAGAATTTGCTTTTGCTTAACAAAAATATTGTGCCCATCCTTGGGGGAGCAGTTGCTGGTAATACTAGGTCTGTTTGCCCCAACTTTCCTGTCCAAAAGAAACAACAAAAAAAAACTAAACATTTTTTAAGTTCTCCTGTGCCAGTTTGACCAGACAGGAGTAATTTATTAGTCTTGTCTTAGGGACTTGTACAGGCTGTTGGCCCTTCTTATAAGGTTGTTTCTGGTAAAAAAAAATAAAATAAAAAAAAAGAATCCTCTTTCCCTGAAAATGTTCAAGATTTTGAATCAATATGGGGAGTGTGAAGGAACAGATGCATCATGCAGGCTTTTCTCCTCAGATTTCTGATTCAGAGGAGAGTGTGGTATCTGAATCTCCCTGTGAAGGATTTCTCTGAGACTACTTCCAGAATGTGCCAGTATTTTCAGTGGGAGGACACTGTGGCTTCTCAGTCCCTTATGAAATAATATGAGTTGTTACAAAAAGAATTTAAAGAACCTTTACCCATTCCTCAGTGCTGTCACCACTGGATGGTGTGTTTATCACAGCCTGTGTTTTCCCTGGCAGCCAGGCTGTAGCCTAAGAAAGTGGTATACAAAGTTCCTCAGTCTTTCAAGTTGTTATATATGAATCCCAGACCTTATCCAACAGCTATAGCTTTAGTTAATCCAGCTGCTGCCAAACATTTTGTTAATTCTAATCCTTCTCCTTCTGATAAGGATGGTAATTCTGTTGATAATTTGGGGAAAAGTGTATGCCTGTGCAACATTTTTTTTTTAATTTTGAATTATCAGGCTCTTATATTAGTTTATTTTGACTGACTGTGAAAGCATGAGTGATGCTTTAGCTACAGTTTCCCCTTGTGAGGAAAAATCTGCTTTGTGTGATTTTGTTTCTTCAATTTCTCAGGTCAGCACACATTGCTTAAAGTGTGTTTATGTGTCTGTAGATACTGCTTCCAGGGCACTGTTGCCACTGTTACTGAGTTGAGGTTTGCTTGGCCGCCTTCTCAGAGCTTTCCAGAAGATGTAAAAAATTAGATTCTTTATTGTTTTTTTAGTAGAGATTTAGTTTGTTTACCCTCTGCTGCTGAGGTTATCAAAAATATGGTGAGATGAGAAAAGTTAGCTGATTCATGAAATCTCTCAGATTTTCATTCCTCCTTCTCTAAATTTTCCAAGGAATTTCCTGCTCCCTCTTCCAGTTTTGGCAAGAAGCAATGTAAAATCAGACTTTTAAAAAGCAGTGATAGGGAGGCCCCCCCCAAAAAAGCTGCCCCTTCCCGAACAAAGGGGAGTCAAATAAGGCAGAATGACTGTTTAAGGGACCATTTCCTCCACTTCCACATTGGCAGTCCCTTATCACTTGCAGAAACCCTGGAACCTATCACCCCATAAGCCTGACTAGCTTAGTCTGCAAGGCTATGGAGAGGATCATCATGGAGCTCATAAACAAAGACATTGGGGACCTACAGACACTAGATCCTACCCAGTTTGGCTTTGTCAAGGGCAGATCCTGCCTTTTGAACCTGGTTGACTTCTTCAAAACAGTCACCAAAGCCATAGATGAAGGGAAGGTAGTCCACACAGCCTATCTGGACCTTGCAAAGGCATTTGACACAATACCCCACTCGGGCATCATAGATAAGCTATCCAGCTTAAATATAAACCCCTATGTCACAAGATGGGTCGCAAACTGGCTCAAAGACAGAACCCACAGAGTGAGAGTTGCTAGAGCCATGTCAGACTCTAAACCAGTCACAAGTGGCATCCCACAGGGTTCTGTCCTGGGACCACTCTTGTTTGGTATATACTTTTCTGAGGTACAGGAAAACGTGGGAGGACTATGGCTGACCAAGTTCGCAGACGACTGCAAACTGGGCGCTATAATCAACTCTCCAGCTAGCGCAAACATCCTTCAAAAAGGTCTCACAGAGACAGATAACTGGTGCCAGCACCATGGTCTAAAGCTAAATGCCAAAAAATGTGTAGTCATACCCTTTGGCAAAAACAATGTGCCCACAAATTACCACATAGGCGGAAACCCATTAAGTACAGAGAAAGTTATTAGGGACCTGGGGACCCAAGTTGATAGCAATCTCTCCTTTGAAAACCACATTGCCAAAGTGGTTAGAAAGACCTTCTACATAGCCCACCTCATCACGAAGGGTTTCACATCTAGATCAAGAGAGGTAATTGTGCCTCTTTATTCATCCCTCATCAGGCCCATCATAGAATACAATGCCCCTTTGGGATGCACCTTACCCGACACCTGCAGCAATTAGAAAAACCCCAAAAGTATCTCACCAAGAGGATCAAGGGTCTCAAACAGATGCCATATGCTGCTCGGTTAAAAAAACTCCAGCTCTACTCAGTTGCATACTGCCTACTTCGAGGCGATCTATGCCTGACATACAAAGCTATGTCAAATCCAGAATTAATGGACATGCTCCACCTCAGTAAATCTAAATCCCTTAGAGCCACACGCTTGAGGGACTTGAACCTCAGCACAGAAATAAATAGAACTTGCTGGAGGGACAGGTTCATAACCCAGAGGCTCCCTTCGCTCTGGAATAGAATTCCAGTTCATGTGAGGCAGAGCACCTCACTGAATCTCTTCAAGAAGAATCTCAATAGATGGATGGGGGATCATAGGTTTGTCCCAGGGATTACTCCCGTGTCACTATTAGACAGAGGCACAGTAAACTAAACCTTAAAGGGCACAGTATACTCAAATCAAGGGGTGGCATAAGCCATACAGAATCGGGCTAGGCTTATAATTGCCTCAGGGCAGATAACCTAGTATGAACCTATGAACCTAAAATTTTGAATCTCCATTTCCCTGTGTGGCAACAGATTGTGTCAAACAAATTGGTTCTGAAGTTAATTCAGTTAGGATACAGATGTCAGTGGGAGGAAATTTCTCCTTTCTAGGGAATTTTTCCTCATCCACCAGATCAAACCCTTTACTTCCCTCCTGTCTTGTAGAGCATGCTGTCTCAGGGGTAAAAGAAACAGCCTGTACTTACTGGCTGGGAAAAGGAATTTTATTCAAGAATGTTTATTAGTTCTAAACTAAGAAAATGGCAGGAGACCATGGGATCATAGGAAGTTACTAGGCTATTGGCCCTGAGACCCTTACAAGCATAGCCAAGAATTTAGCCCATGTTCCAACAAGTCAGCACATGCTGTCCCTGTCCACCAGGGACACAGGTGGAATCCCAGGGGTGTATTTTTTATTCCCCATCCATCCAGGTTGCACTTAAAAAGGGTTAATGAGGTACTCTGCTTGACATGGGGAAGGGAGTCAATTCCACAGAATTGGGGGAGTCTCTGGAACCAGTTCTGGATCTTTCTTTCCTAAATCAGTTTGCCATAGTGCCGAAGTTCAAACTGACTTGACTTCACAATCTTACCCCTTCTTCCTCATTTGAGTTGGTTTTAATAAACATAGATAAAAATATACTTATCAGCAACACTGATATTCATCCATATTTCAGGAATTTTTTAACATTTTCTGTATCTGGATCACAATATCAGTTCTTTGCCTTACCCTCTGAGCTATCACAAAATATCTAACTCCTGTCATAGCCCATTGCAGACTATAGAGTATCCACAGTTTCCATATCTAGATGATGTGTGTATATCTGCAGAGTCTTTTCCAAAGTGTCTGGTGTCTATCACTTGGATAAGGGATCTTCTACACAGGTTAGGATTCAAAGAGAACATGCAAAAGCTTTTTTTGACTCCATCTCACAGGATTGTGTTTTTGTAGTGTCTGCTAGACATCTCAGATCAAAGAGCTTTTCTTCTGCAGGAATAAATAGATCTATTCCAAGGGGTTCTGCTCAGATCTCCGTCAGTGTAAAGGAGTACCTCAGGATTCTGGGTCTCATGGCATCCATGATTCTCATGATACCTCTTGCAAGACTCCACATAAGAAAGATACAGTGGTACCTGAAATCTCTTTGGTCCCAGCACCAACATCCATTATCTTTTCAAATTCCAGTTCTGGGATTTGTGAAAGGAGAAATCACTTGGTGGAGACATTAAATATCTCTGAATCCAGGTCTCATCTTTGCTCCTGCTTCAAATCAGTCATTCACAACAGACCTCGGAGTTTGCTTGGGGAGCAGTATCAAAGGGGTTAAAACTGCAAGGTCTTTTGGGGCAAGAAAAATAGACCAAAGCACATCAACATAAAATAAATGCTAGCTCTTATAAAGGTTTTCAAACCTCTAAATTATCTTTGGTCCCAAAGACCTCTTCAGATAGGTACAGACAGTGCTACAGTAAAGTGGTACTTAAACAAGGGGGAAACCAATCTTTCCCCCTATGCAGATCAGCCATGAAATGTAGCTTTATATCACAATGTCACTCTACATTATCATCAACCACCTTTATCCCATTTTCTACATGGGGTTGGGACATCATGTCACTTTTTGCTATCTCTCCCTATTTATTGCCCCTCTCCTACCTTCTTCGATACTCATGCCTGACTGTCATAGGTCTTCTCTCACACAATCCATCCACCTCTTTGCTGGACCCCCTTGTTTCCTCTTGCCTTCTTCCTGTGTTCCAAATCTTCTTCACCAGATTGTCTTCTGCTTTCCTGCACATGTGCCTGAACAACCATAATCTGTTCTCTCTTAGTTTTTCTGGAATTGGAGCTACTTTGGCTTCTGCTCTTGTCCTCGTTTCTTTGTCTGTCTGACAGTGTGCATTCTACCACCCATCTCTGGCTCTTCATCTCCATCACCTCTAGCTTCCTCATCTGTTCTGACGTTACTGCTCGGGTTTCTGTACCATACAGTAGAACTGATTGCACCACTGCTTTGTACAACTTACTTTTCAACTTCTTTGACATTCTCTTGTCATATACTAGCCCTGACACACTGTGTCAGTTGGCTGCAGCCCCTCTGATTCTAGCTTTGACCTTATTTAGACTTTCCTTCTCTTCAACCACCCCTCCCAGATATTTGAAGCTGTTAACGTGTTCCGCTATCTTCAGGGGTGGCTTGTGCTATTGGGCTGCAGAACTGCAACCCCCCCGCAGCTGTAAAACAAAAAAGAAAAGAAAATAATAAAATAAAAACAAAAGAAAGAAAACAAATGTGAGTCCCGAAACATCACCCATGCGCACACATGGCATTTCCCGATATCCGGACTGCTGGTGAACCAGTCTGGAGCATGCACACAGAATCCAGATTGTCTCACCAGCATTCCAGATTAAGAAGACAGCTTTCAGCAGCAAACATCCCAGAAGTCTATGCAGTTACAACTGCATAGACTGGAAGGGGATTGGACTACAATGTCTGCAGGCTGGGTAGCACCTGGCTTGATCTCGCGGGAAGGACTAGGACAAGCCTCGCGAGAAGAGGAAGGACTTGCTCCCATCATGGCAGGCTTTTGGATAGATTGTGCTGCAGGAAGGAATACAACGGACATGACTTTGGGCTCAGGTTGTGTGTGTGTGTGTGTGTGTGTGTGTGTGTGTGTGTGTGTGTGTGTGTGTGTGTGTGTGTGTGTGTGTGTGTCTGTAAAATGCCCCATTTGCTATATATGGGTGGCTAGAGAACTCAGGATACATGGTGGTGGGTAGAGAATATCACAGGCTTGAACCCTGTACCTTGGGCCCAGGAGGCAAGAGCCTGAATTCCCTACCCACCACCATTTGTAAAAAATGTGCAGATTTTTGCCTCATGTTTGTTCTGTTCTGTTCCTCATAAAAACTGTGGTTTCTGTATGTTTGTTTCTTTACACAGTTAGTGCAGTGGTAGCATTGTTGCCTGACAGCTACAGGTTCTCTGGTTTGATTCTTGGCTGGGGTGCCTTCTGTGTGGAGTCTGCATGTCCTCCCTGTGTTTGTGTGGGTTTCCTCTGGGTGCTCTGGTGTCCTCCCTTATTACAAAGTCATGTACGGAGTGTTTCTCCCTGAGCCTCTGCTGAAAATTGGCTTTTGTTCCAAGTCAGACTTTCCTGGTTAACAAATATTAAATAAATAAAAATGACAATCATTTGAATTTTAGACCTCATATTCTTCAGAAAGTACATGGAAACACAAAACCTTTTATTCTAGCAATTTTCTAAGTTTATAAGATGGATATTTGACATTTGTCCATATTTTTGAGACTGTATTCCCCCATTATTGGCTTCTTCCAGGTTTTTTGTGCCAAGGTTGAGAGCTATGGTAAGAACTGTATTCACGTAATATGTTTGGGGGCTGTATTCCCTCATTACTGGCTTTGTCCAGGTGTTTTTTGCTAAAAGTTTGAAAGCTATGGTGAGAACTGAATTCACTGAATATATGTTTGGGGGCTGTATTCCCCCATTATTGGCTTTGTTCAGGTGTTTTGTGCTAAGAGATTGACAGCTATGGTGAGAACTGAATTCACTAAATGGTAGCCATTTAAGTTTCAGACGTCCTCGTTTTCACAAAACAGCTGATTTGGCACCAGTGGTATGTTGCTCTGACTGTTTTACACAGGGTCCTGGGTCCAAGGCTTGGCAGTGAAATGTATGCTGGTGACACAGCATTTTATTGTAGCAACTTTCCAACATTATACAAGCAATGTTTAAAATGTGTCCTTGATTTTTGGGCTTTTGTCCCCCCACAATAAATTTTGGCTTTTTCCAGATTTCTTGTGCTGCAAAGTTCAGAGATACAACTGAGTGTTGAGTAGATTTTACAAGGAGCTGAGAGCTGCAGGGGAGCAAAAGTTTAGTGCTGCTTATGCTGAGTCAGCTTGCATTGTTAAAAGCACAGCAGGTAGTGTACTTCTTTCGATGCAGAAGGCTGTGGGTTTTACTCCCAGAGTATGTAGATGCATTGCTGATACTATACTCTGTTGCAAAGGGGTGGATGTTGCAGTCCTTTTTGGCAAAGATACCTAGTAACTATGAACCTGTTATCAGTTTGCCATCCATTCCCTATTGCAATATTAGTAGCTTATAATTTTTTAGTGTAACATAGATAATTTATTCCTCAAGGGCAACAGGCACTTTATTTGTAGATGAAACAATGAAATATAAAGTTGTTTGCTAGAAGCTACCTCTTCATTAGTTACAGATCTCTTTAATGTGGAATTATTTAGATGACTTTTACTTCTTCAGAGATTGTGCATATTTACTGATACTGGTGGACTGTAGAAGTTTGAGTAGACTTTTATGATGGAAATGTTCTGAATTGGGCAGTTTTGTCATTATTGGGGCATGCATTTTGTTTTGTTTACTGGCAAAATGTTCAAAACAGTAAATTTAAAATGCCCTCTAAAACTGTCCAGATTTTTGCAGAATGAATAGATTTTTGCTTCTTATTTTTGGTTTGTTCCTCATAAAATTTGTGGTTTTCTGGCAAATCCTTTAGGAATGAAGTCACTAAATAATGACAGGCATTGAGTTTCAGACATCATAACCTTCAGAAAAATGCATGCTAAAGCAAGACCTGTTATTCTATTAACTGTCTATGTTTATACAAGGGACATTTTTAGTACTGTTTGTATGGTCCCCCAATATATTTGGCCTTGTCCAGATTTAAGAGGTTGATAGGTATGTGCAAATAAATTACTTTATAGAATTAGGAATATCCAAACCTCTCAACTGTCCCCAATTCTGGCTAAAAATGTTGCTCTCCTCCTAATAATCCCTCTGCAAAATGGCAATTTTGGAAGAACTTGTGGAGGGTTTACAATTATAAATAACTGTAATGATCAGAGTTATAGATTACTTTTATTTCAGAAGTGCATGTAAATTCTCTTATTGTGTCAGCTGCTCAAGTTAACAGTACTAATATTAAAAAGGTGTCTCTTCTTTGACAGGTTCCCAACTGTACTGTGTGGCAATTTTATATTTTTGCATCACATTTTTGGTCCGTTTTTCATAAAATTGTGATTTTCTGGCAAATTAGTGGCAAATCATTAAAGATTGAAGTTAGAAAATAATGGCAGACATTTGAGTTTCAGATTTCATACCCTTCAATATATTCATACTAATGCAAGACCTACTACTATTCTATTATCTTTTTGCAATATTTAAAAAGTGCCCTTATTTTTGGGCCTTTGTCCCACTTTTTGTCCAGATTTCTTGCTCTGAGGTTGAGAGGTATGAGTGTCAGAGCCATCACCATCAGCCAGAGACATACCAAATTGTGACATACTTGTTGTACCACACTCCCCCATGTAGTGACTCTGGATGTGTCCAAGCAAGGCAAGGAGCAGTTATGCAGTGTAAGTGTGCAGAGTATTCCCCATCTAAGGTAGATACAAGTACAACAGTGGCTTTTCATCTGCCCTTGATTTTGCAGAATGTTCTGGTTTTGTCATATTTTTATACTTTTGATTTATGCTTATTATTCAGAAAATGCATGCTGTTGCAGTGCCTGTTGCTCTGTGTTTAAGTAGCAATGCTTTAATGACCATCAGGTAAGCTTGTCGGAGTTTGTAAGATGCAAGTAAGCTTTAATAAGCATACTGTTAAAGAATTACCAAGATTTTTGCTGCCATGCAGAGAATATTTACATAACTAGATAACGTATAAGCCTTAGGTATTGAAATTCATATGACAGTATTTGTAATAAAGGATAGGATTACAGTATTTTCAAAAGCTCATTACATTTGTTGGAGACTCGCAGTCATCTTCCCAGGCTTTACCCATAAACTAAACAGAATGCCAATCTATCATGTGTGGTCCATAACCTGTGCAGTAATCCTTTAAGCAATTTATCTTGAGCTTGTTTCTTGTTTGCTGTTCATTTTTTACTTTGATCATGTCTTCCCCATGAAACAAGTAGATAGTTGTTGTCAGGCAGCAGACCTTTTTTGGATAAGAAACATTTTTACAAGTGGGGGTATCAGCTACTTTCAGCATGTTACTTGGTACTTTTATAAAGCTGAATATAAATTATAATTAGAACTGCAGTGCAAGGAGAAGTGGTTTGAGTTGAGTGCTGCTTGTTTTTTTTATACTTGATTTTGCCTGGCATTCCAGTAATGTGTTTAAAAAGTAATTTATTTTTTCATACCTCACAACCTTTTTGTTTCCATCTAGATATAAAGTAAGCTGTCATGTAGCCAATGCATTGAAATATTTTTTTTCTTGTACACTTCATTTTGTCATGATTGGACTCTTGTAATGACGGTGTGGCTCCCAGGGCAGCATATTTAATTAAAGTTCCAGTTGTTGTGATTTTGAGCATAGCTCTACCCCTTTCTAGTTGGCCCCACCCATTCAGCTGTCACCTGCAGCCCCCCTTTAATTTGAAGTCACCAGCCGCCACTGACTATCTTCCCCTCTATCTTAATTCTCAGCTTCTTTTGATCTTCCCATTTGCTGCCATTACAATTGTCTTATCTGTACTAAGTTTCTTCTCATGTGCCTTCAGTTTTGCATTCTACTTCTCTATCTTTTGTTGAAGTTCTTGCTCAGAGTCTACCTGTAATGCCACATCATCTGCATACAGCAACTTTGTTGATCTGTCTTCTCCATCCTGTTTCCTAGTGTTGTTCATCACCAGTATGAATAGCAGTGGGCTCAGAGCTGAACACTGATGCACACCCATTCCCACTGGGAAACTCCTGGGTAAGGGCAAACAGTGGCCATACTTGAATCGGTGGGTCCTTATACATAGCTTACACTAATTCTACCAGTGTTTCTGGGACTTCAAACCACCACAGGACTGTCTAACTCAGCTTTCTTGGCACCTTGTCATATGCTTTCTCCAAGTCTAGAAAAGCCTAGTTGGACTGTCTCCTCATTTCTAGCCTCTTATAAAGTATTTGTCTCACTACAAACATTGAGTCAGTCATGCTATATTCGGCTCTGAATCCAAACTGCTCATTTCCCATCTTATTTTTCACTACCTTGCATATTCATTTATCAGTTATCTTCTCCAGAACTTTCATGCAGTGTGATAGGAGTTTGATACCTCTGAACTTCCCGCAGTTGTGACTATCTCCTTTCTTCTTTGAACACTGACACTAGTATGCTTATTCTCTAGTCATCTGGGATACGTCTTTCTTTCCATACTGTTATGAGTACTGTCAGGAGACATTTCTCCCCATCTCACCCAACATCTTGGAGCATATCTGATGTGACCTTATCTGAGCCTGCTGCTTTCCTTCACTTCATTTTCCTTAGTGCTGTTGTTACTTCTAGGGTGGGCTCCTCCACTTCTTTCACTGTAGGCTGTGTCTGAGGAAGTACAGCTTCTGTGGGTTTTTTCATTCAAAAGTTGCTGGAAGTACTTCTTCCATCTGCTTTTGATGTTCTGCGGACTTGTGAGCAGGTCATTGCTGGCATCCCTTATGAAGGGTGACTGACTATCTTCTTTATCTTTCTTTCTTTGCGCTATCCCCTGAATCCCTTTCCAGAAGTTGGAAAAGTGCCTCTGGTGCCTTGTTCCTTGCTGTTGCAACTCCTGTCTTAGCCTCTTTGGTAGCCAATTAGTACTACTTCCTGGCCTGGCCTGACTTTTCCACATTGCACTTTTTCCTGCACTCCTTTTTCTTCTTTTGATAACTTCCTGGACTTCTGCATTCCACCACCAGCTTTTCTTATGTACCTTATTTCCATACTTGACTCAACTGTATATCAGATGTTCTTCATGTTTCACTGTTGCAGTCATCACACTTGGGTTAACTGCCTGCAGGTAGCCCTCAGTCAGCCAGAATACCATAGTCTTAGGATTTCTGCATTGGATGCTGCCACTTCTTTCATGGCGTTAGGTCGTCAGGGGTATAAAACAGGCAGCCGATGACATTACATCAGTCATTCTTGCCGAGGAGAAGCCCGAAGCAGAAGAAGTTTGCAAGTGCCTGTCGGCCGCTACCTGAAATTTTCATTTTCGAGTTTCAAAACCTGAAGTCTTCTAAAGCTAAGTACCCTGTTGGGGATCCTTTTTTCTCGCTCTAACCGATTCTGCCTGTGGAAAGCAAATACCTTGCAGAGATTTTCATTCTTACTGCGTCACCTGTTTAAGCCCAGACCATGAGGTCCCTTGCTGTTGGTTTTGTGCCTTGTTTAACACCCGAACCATTTGTCATCGGGCAATCTTTGTCGCTAAATTCTTTAGCTCTCATTCTCCGTATTTTGAAATGGCTTCAATAAGCCATCCGACTACCAATCTTCTGAAAACAATGTAAAGATAAAGACAGAGACAGACCGCATAGGTCCAAAACTGCCAACGACGCTTCCATTAAACTAGCCACCAGTCTGGCGGTACTCAGTGAGGTGCCTTTGCAGCCCCTGATGCCGCTTCTACAGATTCACAGGCCTCTGCTGAGACCCCATTCGGAGTCCAGTATGCCGCAAGATGCTTATTCGACTATGGAACCTGTGGAATGTTTCTACCTCAGATGGGTCCGGAGCCGCTGTGCAGGCACCGGCTTATGAGGGTGTATTCTGACCTATTAATGTTTGACTCAAACTGATGAATTCATTTTTAGCTAAAACTACCAAGTTTCTTAGGCCCAGAGTACACACTACGCTTAGAAAACAGATGACCAAAGTGCATGCTCAAGCTCCCATGCCACAAAAACAAATGCTTAGAATGGCTGAAGACCTTATTACTCTAATTAGGGGAAGCTAGCCTTCCCCTGCTAAGAGACAAAAAATCGAGTTTCCCTCTGATTCTACAGACCAGTAGTCCGATGACTCTGACCCTTCTGATTATCAGGACATTCCCTTATCAACCTATGAGGATTCTGATGCAGAGGAATCCATTCCATCTGCCTCCCCTCCAGAGGATATTTCTTTTGGTGAAACCTTGCATACTTTGAGAGCATTTCCGCTGGGAATGCCAGGACTACCCTCAGTCCAAAAAGAGATTCAAAGAATTTATAGAGTTGCCTCAGCACAGGCCTCTAACTATACCTCCTGTCATGGATGTTGTAGATGATGTCTTCATGGAATCCCGTTTTACTCCAGACACTTTACCCCCGGCCCCTAGGAAACATGACAGATACTACAGAGTACCTGATTCTCACAAATTTCTCTTCAAGAATCCTTCTGCGGATCCAGAGACCATTTCCCAGGGACCTAAAGGTATTAAGGCTACTACAGCCAAAAATCCTACTCCTTCAGACAGGGATTCCAGAGCTTTAGGCAGATGGGGTAAGAAGGTATATACCTCTGCAACTCTTGCCATCAGGTCATTGAATTGCCAGTTTCACATGTTGAAGTATGAGCAACATATTATGGAACTAATTAAACAAAAAACAATGTTACTTCCAGATTGTGCAGAAAATAAAGATTTACAAGAGTTAATGCATTCTGCAAACCAAGCTAGTAAGCATACTTTGCAGTGTGGCTTTGATGCCCTAGAAGCATCTTGCAGGGCTGCAGTCACTGGGTCTGTACTGAGAAGGCATGCTTGGCTGAACGAACAAACCTTGCCAGATCATGTCAAATCCAGATTACTAGACGCTCCTTTAAATAAGGACTATTTGTTTGGCACCAAAGCAGAAGAGGTTCTTAAAAAGATGGAAGAAAAAGCTAAATCTATGCAAACTGTTAAAGAAGTCTTACAAGTGCAGCCACCTAGATTCAGTAGGCATTAGCCTTCTAAAAACTGGTCCTTTCCAGCCCCTTCCAGGCCTTCTCAGAGCAAACCAGGGGAAACAGGCCACCTAGACTACAGTCTCAGGGTATGCAGAGATCTAAACAATGGAGTGCTCCCACCTCACAAACAGGGAGTGGTAAGCCGCCTCTTTATGGAAAAAGTTCACAACAGCTTTTAAGTTGTCATTAACAACCCTGCCCAATTACTTGTGCCCCTAGGAGGAAAACTTGCCCTTCATGCAAAAAACTGGATGTCCATTACTCAGGACCAATGGGTCCTAAACATTGTATCCCAGGGGTACAGACTGTACTTCCATTCACTGCCAACCCCAAGCGGGTTTCCAGACCTTCCTCCAAACCAGTGGGCAGAGTATCAAAAGCAAGTACTTTCCCTGCTCAATATCAGAGCTATTCAGCCTGTTCCAGTTGAAGAAAGGGGGCAGGGTTTCTACTCCAGACTTGTCCTGGTGCCCAGAAAAGAGGGCTCTTGGCACCCAATCCTGGATCTATCTATTCTCAACACCTTTCTGGTGGTCCCAAAATTCAAGATGCTTACCCTGCAACAGCTTCTCCCTAGGTTAGACAAGGATGCTTGGTTAGTCAATCTAGACTTAAAAGAAGCCTATCTGCACATCCCCATAAGGCAGTCATGCAGAAAATATCTACGCTTCAAGGCAGGCTGTATGCGCTATGAGTTATATGCACTTCCCTTTGGCTTATCTACTGTGCCCAGAGTATTCACAAAGTGCCTGACTCCAGCCATTGCATACTGCAGGCAGAGAAATATCCAAATTTTCACAAACTTGGACGATTGCCTGATTCAGGCAGACTGTCAGGAATTGCTACTTCAGCACCTGGCATTTGTAAAAAGCCTTCTCACTTCATTGGGGTACATCATCAATGAAAAGAAATCACAACTGGTGCCCAGTCAAAAGATTGTATTCCTGGGAGCAAGCTTGGATACAACTTCCCAGATGACATTTCTCACTTCATAAAAACAGGTCTACCTGATAAACTATTTCAAACAAATGACCACCAGAACCCAGCTATCTGCAAGGAAAATACTGCAAGCCCTAGGGTTCATGGCCTCATGTATTCAGCTAATTCCATATGCAAGACTGCATATGAGGAAACTTCAGTGGTACTTAAAAAGTCTTTGGTACCAACATTCTCAGGACCTGGAAACAGTCATTCCAATCATACCTTGTTTAAGGGCAGAAGCATGCAACCACAACAAGCGACTGCTTTTTACTCACTTCCTCGCCACCCAAACCCTGACAACAGATGCATCAGACTATGGATGGGGGGCTCACATGGCAGGCAAATGCATTCAGGGCCACTGGAGCTCAGGCCAAAGTCTCCTGCACATCAATCAAAAAGAGATGCTAGCTGTACAGAATGCTCTGACAGCCTTCAAATACCTAATCCTTCCAGGACAACTGCTTATAAAAACAGACAGCACCACAGTTATGTGGTACATAAACAAGCAGGGGGGAACCCATTCTTACCCACTCTGCAGGTTAGCCATGGCCCTGTGGAACACAGCCTTGAGCAACCAAGTGCATCTACAAGCTCAATTCCTGCCAGGCAAACAAAATTCACTGGCAGATGACTTAAGCAGAAATCTCCTAGACCCACACGAGTGGAAATTGGAGCCCAACACCTTCAAACTTCTAATCCAGAGGTGGGGGACACCAGAGGTGGACCTCTTTGCCTCCCCCAAGAACCACCAGTTGAGCAAATTCTGCACCAGGAACCCTCACAGCAGGGTCTGGAAAGTGGATGCCCTATCCTTCCAATGGGAAAGCCTGTCAATTTATGCCTTTCTCCCTCTGGCCCTCCTCTCAAAAGTACTACTCAAGATAAAACAGGACAGGGCAAGGGAAATTATTATTACCCCAGACTGGCCATGCCAGCACTGGTACCCATTTTTACTCAGTCTGACAACAGTGCCGCCCTAGCACCTTCACCAGACTCCTACCCTGCTGTCTCAGCAGGAGGGACAGATTTTGCATCCACAGTTGCAAACCCTAAACCTTGCAGCCTGGCTTATCCCCTGAATACACTACCAGCAACCCTCAGCAAACAGGTGCTGGATGTCATTCTTGAACCCAGAAGGCCTAGTACTAGGAAATCCTATGCTGAAAAGTGTAAAAGATATTGTTCTTGGAATCAGTCTAAAGGGAACGGCACACAAGTGCCCTCCTTACCTCTAATCCTGGATTACCTAGCAGAGCTACTCCACAGAGGCCTATCCTTCTAAACAATTAAGATTCATGCCTCTGCCATCTCAGCTCATTATAATACCAAGCCATCTCTATTTTCTCACCCTCTCATCAAGCAGTTCCTGAGAGGGGCTAACAACTTAAGGGGCCCTAGGAGAGCACCCACCCCTGCCTGGGACCTTAACTTTGTACTGGAAAAGCTCACGCTTCCCCCTTTTAAACCTGCTGCTTCAGCAGAGTTAAAATTCCTCTTTTGGAAAACGGCCTTGCTTTTAGCCATAACTTCAGCAAGAAGAGTGTCCGAGTTACAGGCACTAATGGCTGTGAAACACTTCATTATTTTCCATACTGACAGGGTTTACCTCAGGGCTAACCCATCCTTTATGCCTAAGGTGGTGCCCAGTGTGGCTCTAAACCAATTCATCAATTTGCCAAACTTCTTCCCTAACCCTCAAAATAAAGGGGAAAGGATCCTGCACTCCTTGGATGTGCACAGACAGCTCAGGTTCTGCCTTGATAGGACTAAACCTTTCAGAAAATCTGACCAGTCGCTAGTCAGCTTTGCTACAGGGGCAGATGGTAAGGCCATTTCAAAACAAACCATTTCCAAATGGATAGCCCACTGCATCCATTTCTGCTACAAGCACCATGGAAAACCTACCCCACAGGGGATCAGACCACATTCCACTAGGGCAACTTCCACCTCTACAGCATTTCTCATGGGAGTCCCTACCAGGGACATTCTGGAAGCTGCAAACTGGAGTTTTGTACACACCTTCACCAAGCATTACCACATACCTATTTTTTTCTAAATCCAGAGCTGGATTTGCTACAGCAGTCTTACAAAGCCTGCTAGCCATCCCTAACACTTCTTGACTGCCTCCACCCTTCCTCAGCTTTGGAAATCAACCCAAGTGTGATGACTGCAACAGTGAAACATGAAGAACATAGTACATTTGTGTACACTTACCAGAAATGTAGATGTCTGAGTGTATTCACTGTTGCAGTCCTGGTTTCCTTCCCTCCAGCCCCCTGGTTTTCTCTGTCTTTCTACCTCTCTTCTCTGTGGCCATTCTTAATGGCATTAGTATTTACTTTTTACTGGTGGTGTTCCCCACCTTATACTACCTTCCTATTTGGGGGCTCCTGACATTTGGGGCAAGAAAAACTGATGTAATTGCATCGGCTGCCTGTTTTATACCCCTGACGACCTGATGTCATGGAAGAAGCGACAGCATCCAATGCAGAAATCCTAAGACTCTGGTATTCTGGCCAACTGAGGGCTACCTGCAGGCAGATAACTCAAGTGTGATGACTGCAACAGTGAATACAGTCGAACACCTACATTTATGGTAAGTGTGCACAAATGTACTTTCTGTAGCCCTTACACACATGCTATTTTGAAGTGCTACCATTCTTCATCTTCAACTCTATCTATTTCCTCCTCTTCTTAATGTGTTAGAGCCCTGAGTATTTCCTTGAACTGTAGTGCTTTCTCTCCAGTCAGTTTCCAGGTCTTCAGCTGATCTTAGAGCTTTCTCTGACCAGTGCTTACAGCTAATTGTGGCAACCAGTGTTTTATGTTGTGGGCTGATTGTTTCACTGGGTATGATTTTGCAATTGCGGATTCTACCCCAGTGTCCTTTTTTACTAAAAGGAAGTCTACCCGTGTTGCATGTTGGCCACTTTTGTATGTGATGTTGTGACTGTATCTTTTTCTAAACTACATGTTGGCTACTATCAAGTCATTTGCCAGACAGAAATCTAGAATGGTCTTTCCTTCTTTATTCCTGTTATCCCACCCATGTGGACCTAGTTAGTCCTTGTAACCTGTTCTGTTTGTCCCCATATGTGCATTCAGGTCACCCATTATCAACACAAATTCCTGTTGTCCTTTATCTATCAATCCTGCTCTGGGGCATAGACTGAGGTTATAAATACTGTAATATCAGGACACTGGAGTCTGAGTTCCCAGTGCACCTGTTACTAATTCTGATGACATCCTTCACTGTCTTCTGAAGCTTTTCCCTTACCACAATTCCCTCACCATTTCTAGCCTGACCTCCTCTTGAATAGTCGAATCTGGATCCCAAGCCAAGTGACTTTGCTGTTCTGACCTTCCACCTTGTCTACTAGATACATAAGATGTCCAGCCTCCTCCTTACCATCATGCCATCCACTTCCAAGCCTCATCCTGTCAGTGATCCTACACTAAGAGTAGCAATTCTTAATTCATGTTTGGCAGATTGATTTTACGTCCAGCTTTCCCTCAATAGAGCTGTTTGAGGTAACTGAAGCTGGGCAGCTAGACACTGGCCAGCCAGTAACTTATTGACCCAGGGCTGCTGGGATTTATGTTGGGCACACATTGGCCAATAGGGGCACATACATCTCTGATATCATCAAGTTGGCTGGGTCCTTGTCGCTTGTGTAGTCAGGACACAATAGATGGGACTTTGTTGGCTCTGTTCAAGGAGCTTTGTTATGTACAAATACATCAGGAGTGAGGCTTAATACTTTTACTTAAGTAAACTTATAAACAAGCTATTACATTCGTACATGTTCACTCCCTGGCTGCACTCTCAAAATGGCACTGTGTGTAGCATGTGCTCGCTATTTATATATGCACAATCCGTCCTTGAAACACTTCTTAAAGACACGGCACACACACTCTGTTCTACATCCTCCCGCTTTGAGAAATAAGTCATGCAATGTTGAAAACAGTAATTGACATGCAATCAATATAAATAATTCTTGGTCATGCAGTTATACAGAATTAAATACACATATATACAGTAAAGTCCAGGTCACTGTGTATTTCACACTAGGTCTAGAAATATTATCAAATCATGTGGCATAGAAATTAGAATCAGGTTTAGCAAATGGGACTGTCTGTGCAGGATGTTCAACTTTCAGGATATCTGGAACATCATTAGAAATGGAAGTAGAAATCAAGACACATTCTAGAACAGGAACATTGTCTAGGTTGCTCTGAGATCTAGAGTCTGTATCATAGGAACAATGCTGCGATATTGATTCTGATACAGGAAGAAGATGTCTGCGAATTCCCCTGTACTCCACACGCTCAGATTCTACAAAGTAGGATCTTGGCTCAGTACATATACCTGTAACTTGACCAATCCAGTCAAAACCTTTCGCCGATTGTATCCTCATTTTCTCTCCTTATTTCAGTGGATGAAGTTATCTGCTTGATTTATCATAGCTGGACTTCAGTAAAGAACGCTTTCTGAATAGTTGAGCTCTAATTGCCTTGCAGTTCTTAGCTTTAGTCCTCAACAAACTAGAACTGATGGGCAATATTCTTCTGGTTTGCCTGGATAGAAGTCTCTGAGCAGGCGAGCCAAGTATATTGTCACGGGGTATGTTTCTGAGATTAAGTAAATTCAAGTAGACATTGGTAGTGTCATGCTTTGACCTCTCATATAATTGTTTTGCAGTCTGCACTGCATGTTCAGCTAGACCCTTTGACTGTGGATATTCTGGACTACTAGTAACATGCACAAAGTCCCATTCTTTTACAAATTTCCAAAATAATTGACTAGTAAATTGAGTACCATTGTCAGAAATAACTTTGTGTGGACTGCCTTGGACTGAGAAATGACATTCCAACTTAGCAATAACAGCAGTGATCAATCTCAAACCAGTTTAAGTAAGAGTCTACCAATACCAGGTAATGCTGATTGTTCCACTTGAGTATATCAGTGGATACTGTTGACCAAGGTAGTTCAGGAACTTGGCTTAGATGAAGTGGTTCTATCTGCAAATGCAGTTTAGTACTATTACAGACTGAATAAGATGAAAGTACTTTATCAATGTCTTTTGCTAGAGAAGGCCAAAATACTAGTCCTCTTGTCCTTCTTTTGGTAGATTCGCAACTTGGGTGACCACGATGCAAAATCTGGATATATTCATGTTGTAAGGAAGCAGGAACAACAATTTTAGGACCTTTGAAAATAATGCCATCTTCCATCAACATCTCATCTCTGTAAGGAAAAGAAGTTTGCACTTCAGGTAGTACCACTAGATTGCTTAGGTGGCCATCCAACATTAATGTAGTGATTGAGCTTTTGCAAAATTGGATCAGTCTTTGTATGATCTCTCAGGTCATCAAGTCTCATGGTAGAAAAATGATGCACTTCTATAATGGTCAAAGTCAAAATTCTCTTCGTGAAATGGTTCTTTTGTATTTCTGGGTGATCTGGATAAGATATCAGCCAGATAAAGAAGTTTGTTTTTTTGTATAGACCATTTTGACGTTGTATTTTTGCAATTTGTGCATCATGCTTTGTTATCTCGCTGGAGCTGAATGTATAGGCTTCTTTAAAATAATAACTAGAGACTGGTGATCATTTTCAATCTGAATAACTCAACCATAGATATATTCATGAAACTTGGAACACGCAAACAATATTGCCAAAAGTTCTTTCTCGATTTGTGCATACTGCATTTCAGTTTGGGTAAGAGTTCTCAATACCTAGGCTACTGGTCTGCCTTCTTGAAGAATGATTGCACCAAGACCAAATTTTGAAGCATCACAGGAAAGGGTTACTGGTTTATTAACATCATAGTATCTTAAGGTGGAGTGGCAATTCTCCGCTTAAGGTCTTCAAATGTTTTCTGGTACTGAGCTAACCAAGACTATGTAACATTTTTACATGTCAGCTCTCTCAAAGGTGCTGTCAACTCACTGAAGTCTGGTATAAACTTGCTTAAATAGTTGACCATAGCAAGAAAACATTTTAGAGCGTGGACATTATCTGGAGCTGGCATCTCAAGAATGGCTGCCCGTTTAGACAGGTCGGGTTGCAAGCCAGTACCAGTAAATAAATAACCAACATATTTAACTTCTGGTAGTGTGAATTTGCACTTCAGAGGATTGAGCTTTAAGTTCACTTCACATGCTCTGTCTAGAACTCTTAAGATTTCTGTTATGCTCTACTTCACCATTGCCTCCAACCAATAAATCATCTACTATTAAGGCAAAGGGATAAAAAAATTTGCTCCATTGCACACTGAAAAACTTCAGTTGCAGAGTTTATTCTAAATGGCATCCTGAAGAATCTATATCTGCCAAACGGGGTACTGAAAGTAGTCAGTAATGAGGATTTGCGATCAAACATCACTTGCCAAAATGAACTCTTGGCATCTAAGACAGAAAAAACAGTGGCATTTGGTATTAGGGCTGAGACCTCTTCAACTATACACATTGAATGATGCCGTCTCTTCAATGCTTTGTTCAAATCTCTTGGGTCAATACATATTCTAATTTCGTCTGAGCCTTTTTTGTGAGCTGCTACCATGGATAAAATTCATTCGGTTGGTTCTGTGACTGGACAAATTACACCATTTTATTCATCTGAGCTTTAACTCTATTTTGCATGGCTATTGGAACTTTTCTTGCTGGTCTCACCTCTGCGTCCAGCTTCATAGAATACACAACTGGAAATTTGCCCAACTTATCATCAAAAACATCAGCATACTCTGAGAAAATAGCTTAGGTGAAATTGCAACTAGGAGATGTGCTTATATGCTGAATTTCTTTAGTAAATGAAAGCAAATTCATTCTCATACTGTTCCCGAGACCCAATAATGACTCCACAGGTCTTCGAACCATGTAGAATAACAAGTTGTAACACTTCTTAGCCAAATAACATGAAAGTACTGCTGAGCCTTCGGTTTAAACTTCTTCACCTCCATAAGCAACAAGTTTCGCACAACTGGCCACATTGAGTTCATTTATTAACTCTCACTTTAGCAAAAGTATCTGCTGACATAATATTACACTTTGAACCAGTGTCTACTTTGAGCTCGGTGGATTTACTATTGATCCAGACAGCACAAAACACTTCATTTCTTGCTAACAAATTCACTGCATCATCCTTTTCACCAACTACAGATACGCCATCTACATAGAAAGTAGACTGCTGCAATTCTACTTGATCAGTTTGCTTTCTTGAGTGAACTTTCTTTATAACTGTGTGAGGCTTACTTGATCTGCAAAACTTTTGAAAATGATTCCATTTTCTATACTTGTCACATTGCTGCCCAAATACTAAGTTGTTCTCTCTTTTAGACTCATGATTGGCTCCACAATTATGGCAGCTAACAATAAGGTTGAACTTGGGTTTTGCTGACTCACACTTGTACTGCACTGAGCGTGCGCCTTTCTTAGAACTTGGAAAACTACACTGTTTCCCTAGCGAACCAGCAGGGGCTGTGGCTGCCATGTGCGTAAGCCTGTTTCTGTTTGCCACATGTTGCATAATATCCATATTCAATCTAGAGCTTGTTGAAACCATACTCTTATCTCTTGCAAGCATACCTGGTGTGCCTTTCTGTAACTTCATGGATTTGATACATTTCTATAACTTTGCTCAACGTTAAATCACTGTCATGAAGCAAAATCCTTTTTACTGCAGCACCATTAATACCATACACAAGCCTGTTCTTTATCAACTCATCTGTTAAGTCACCAAACCGACACATTTTAGCTTTGTTTCTCAGGTCAGTTATATAAGCTGCACATGTTTCCCCTGGCTTCTGGTCTCTTGTGTAAAACAACTGCCTCTCTAATGTAACATTTGTCTGGGGGGGGTTACACATCTCTGAATTTGTGCTTCAAACACTTGGGGTCCTCCCCTGATTTAGCCTGTACAACAATATGACGGTTTTAACCTTCTCCTTCATATGCTGCTGGTGCATACACAAATTAATGCTCTTTCTATGGCCTCTGACCCAGCTAGGTTTAGCAAAACGAATGCCCTAGTGCATACATCTTTGTCTGAATAAGATGCTTTTATAAAAATATCATACTCTTGCTCAAATCTTCTCCAGTTCTCTGCAATATTCTGATCAAATACAAGTGGTGAGGGCTTTCGAAATCTGTATGCCATATTAACACATACCAGTGAAGGGTTTTGCAAATATGCACGAACATATACATATGCCAGAAATTTATGGCAGTACTTGTAACTATGCTGAGTAGCACAACAAGCCTCTGAATAACTGAACTTTGTGAAATAAGTCTCTCAGGCACTGCAGCACTCTTGACATCACCCCTTATCAGTATAGGAAACATTTCAAATAACTGCACTGTGTGAATAAACTGGGCAGAAAAAGTTCAGAGTAAGAAAAGTTTTCAGTACACAGCACACTTAAGCTTCCCCAAAATGGCGTTACTTCACTAAGTAACTCTTTACAGTATAAGACACACTCTGTAATGGCAGCAGTTTGCGAATAGACACACCTAGCACAAGAAACTTTTTGAAATGGCTGTATTTTGACTGTACTTCATTGAATAGTTGCACTCCGCACACTAACAGATTGTTTGGAATAAATGCATAGTAGTAAGAACACACAGTAAGTACTTTTGCACACTTTGAGATACTTCAAATAACTTGAGTTATGCCCTGAATACAATAAGATGTCGTAGTTATGCCCAAACACAACACTTTGCCCAAAACATGCAGTCGACTTGCTTTATTTATGCTTAATTTGCCCTTATTATATTAATTTTGCTTGTTTAATATCTTTTCATACCCATTGTACATTTCTTGTGCCCGTTTTACACTAAACATGCCCATTTTGCTTTAAACATGCTCATTTTGCAACTCTGAGGTAATTTCTGACCCTTTATGGGTTTTTCTCGAAATTGTTTTATCAAATAACTTAATCTTAAACATTTCACTTAATCAATGAACCTTTTGTGCCTTTTCGCTTATTTAATAATGCAGTTTGTGCCCTTGTAATGCTCCGTTTCATCTTTTTTATAAAATAAACTGTTAGTGCAATTTTTTTTGTGTTACCTTTGGTGCTTTTCTGGCTGCCTTCCATGTCTGTTTCTCTTAGTTTACCTTCACTGTTATCTCTGCACCCCGTGGCTCTAAATATCAGTGTCTGAATCCCTCTTCTGACATCATGTCACTCGTCTAGTCAGGACACAATAGATGAGACTTTGTGGGTTCTGTTCAAGCAACTTTATTATGTACAAATACATCAGGATTGAGGCTTAATACTTTAACTTAGGTAAACTTATAAACAAACTAGCTATTACATTCATACATGTTCTCCCTCTGGCTGCACTCTCAAAATGGCACTGAGTATAGCATGTGCTCGCTGTTTACTTATGCACGTCCAGTCCTTGAAACACTTCTTAAAGACACAGCACACAAACTCTGTTCCACAGTCCTTAACCCACTAATCATCTGCAAACACCCATGCCCATTTTGACAACATTAGCCAACATGACCCAAACACCTAAAGCCATATTTTTACAGCATTGAATGACTAGCCCTGTGATCCATGTTTTCCTATCTTGAGGATACTGCGCATGACATTAGATAGCCAAAACTGTTGGTTTGTACAACTCTTCCCCCTGTAGGGTACCATCTAGAGTTTCTGCTGCTGCCCACAGCTTCATTCTTAGGTATATTTTGAGATGGAAAAGCTCATCATGTTTTTCTGAGGTTGGAGGAACCTCACAGAGATACAGGGAGAACATACAAACTCCAAACAGTCATTGGTGGGTGGTCAGGATCGGACCTTGTACCGTGTTCATGGGAGGTGAAGATCTTACCCATTATACCAACTGGTGTCTCTCAAGCATCTTCTATTCAGTAATCCTATATTCTGCCAGAGCAAAAATGTGGGGAAGACAAGCTGAGCAGGAAAAAGGCAGATCCTCATGAATTGAAGCTAGGTCATTTAAGATGTGATCATCTGTGAGGAGTTCCTCAGGCAGACCTTTTTGCCTTCTCCATGAACAATCAACTGGCAAAATTCTGTTTCTGTTTTCCATGCAAGGAGGTCTTTAAGACAGATGCCTTTTATTTTACATGGACAGGAATGTTCCTGTCTGGTTTTCACCGTTATGCAGATTCAGAAGGAATGTGACTTCCCCTCTGGCCCAGGCAAGAGTGGTTTTCCCTTTTTTGGAATTGGTCAGGGGCAATTAGTATAAGAGTCCTTATGGATGACAGAAGCAGGGGTGTTTGATACATCCCAACCCCAGACAACTACAACTCATTGCCTGGATGATAGAGTATTAATACCTTTTAGGCATCTGTTTACCGACGGCATGCAGCAAGTACTAATGGAAACAAGAAAGCCTGCTACTAGACAATTATTATAAGCAAATGGAAGAGGTTTTCTTCTTGATGCCAACAAAATAGCCAATACCCATTCATGGCTGGCGTTTCTCTGGTCATGAACTTAGAGTACCTGTGTACAGATACATGGCATTTTTTAGCTAAGTGTCAACAAATGGCAGTTATTTCAATATGACATTTCTCACTATTGATGTTCAAGAACTTTTCATTTGCATTCCATATAATATTGGAATAGAATGGTTTACACAGTATTTGATGGAAATATTATGCTTAGAACAGGATAAAATTAATATACTGTCATCTTGCTGAAATTGTGTTGCACGATAATTACATATTTTTCAAGGGACGTTACTTTCAACAAAATGCTGGAGTAACTATGGAGGCAGCTTGTGGGCCTTTATAAGCAAATATCATGGCAGCATGGGAGCAAAAACTTGTATTTAACAGTGAGTTTAAAATGTCATAGAACATGCATATACAATTCTTGGACGATATTTTTATTGCATGGCTAGATGAAATTGATATGATCCAACATTTTCCAAAGAAAATTGCACTAGGTCCACAAAGATTACTTGTAAAACAAACAATAGACCTGGAAGGTGTATAATAAAGCTTGCAGACAGTCAAATTCTCTTCATTTAATGTCCCAACCAAAGCACAAAAACAAAGCTCTGCATTAAAGTCCTGAATTACGTTTTCCTTTGTGAAACTTCATCAGATGTGGGCTGTTGTGGGAATGATGTCTTGATGAATGAATGATGAATATATGCCTTTGCCTTAGGCTTTTTGTTTTTGATGTTTGTTTTTTTTTTTTCTTTCTTTCTCTCTCTCTGTCTCCCTCCAGTAAATGGATTGAGCTCAATCCATTTACTGGAGGGAGACCTAGAGAGAAAGAGAAAGAAAAAAAAAACAACAAAAACAAAAAGCCCAAGGCAAAGGCATATATTCATCATTCATTCATCAATACATCATTCCCACAGCAGCCCACATACAATGAAGTTTTACAAATGAAAATGCAATTCAGGACAGTAATGAAGAGCTTTGTTTTTGTGCTTTGTTTAGGACATTAAAGGAAGAGAATTTGACTGCCTGTGAGCTTTATTGTACACCTTCCCAGGTCTATTGTATGATCCAGCAATTTGTTGATTATATAAACAATACTACTGCATTTCTTAGATTCACTTACAGTGTTGGGCAGGATTCAATATCTTGCTTAGATGTTAAATTGTCTAAAGATATAACGAATAGTTGTTTAACATCTTACGTATATAGAAAGCCCACTTATTCAAATTATTTCCTGCACTTTTCCAGTGGTCACCCTTACCACCAAAAACAGGCAATTGTAAAAGGACAGATGGTAAGGGCAGCGAGGATGGTATCAGACCACTCCAAATTTATTAAAGATTGTGATCTGTTGTGGGATATGTTTGTGAATAGGGGTCATCCCCTGGCCTTAGTTAACTTATTAAAAAAGAAGTGATAAATAAAAGAAGTATAGGTGTCTATGTCCCACTGTTGAGAAGAGATACATCTTGAATACATGCTGACAATACAGTAAATATCAGCCCCTAGAGAAAGTAATCAGTCAGAAACAGTCAATAGCATAATAGATAATATTAAACAGAATAGTCAACCTAGTCACGCATTTGTTTCTACTTTTTCTATTGATAGCCAAGATATACATAATACTTTAATGAAAAATTGGCAACTTACACAGAACAATCGTGAAGTTAGCACTAAGTTGGGTGGACAACCTAGTGTTGTATATAAATGGGATGTTTGTTTTAAAAATATTTTTGACAATATCATGAATTACCACAAAACTGTAATGGGGAAAATGACTAAATGCCGTATCTGCAGTCAATGTAAACATGTAAAGACAGGAGAAAGTATATAGATTATATCTAGATGTCATACATTTACAGGGTGCTTTAATTGTAATTCTCAAAGTGTGGTCTATGTTGTAACATGCCAAAAATGTAACACATTTTATATAGGAAAGACAGAGTGTAGGCTCAAAGAATACAGGCTCAAAGAATGCATTTACGAACGTATGTATGAGATCAATAAAGAGGAGAACACTAATGCCCTGTAGAAGCATATTAAGAGCAATAGTGAACATTATTTTATGTTTTCTGTACTTGAATGGGTTGAGCATAACTCTTGGGGTGGTCCATGGGGTATTATTCTCTAACAACAAGAATTTTGGTGGCAATTACACCTCATTGCCTGAACAACCCTGGATTAAATGGCATCATACCCATGAATAGCCTGTTAAAGTTATGAGCTTATGAGAGATAGATGTAATTTGGCTACATTTTATACATTAGCAACGGATGAATTTTGGATAAGATCAGTATCATATTATTAGTGTCAATTTTATAAATATTTAAATAACAAGCAGAGAGTTTTATGGATTGTGATGAATTTATGTTTTTATTCTTGCAGATGTATTAATAGGTTTTACATTGTATCTAATTGAATGCATTTAACTGTTACAATGTTTCTTTACTTCAGTCTTCATTTCAATCATGTGATTGCTGCTGGATCTATATATTCAGTTTGAATGGGTGTTTTAATTAACTGATGAAGTCTTGAACATTTAAGACAAAAACACTTATCTGTTATCTGTTGAATAAAGCTGTTTTAGGACATCAATGGTTTTTATCATTTATTTGTTTCTCTGGTTTTGCAATATTTCTGTGTTACTGTCCTAAGTTGGCCATTTCAGTATGTTTGCCCATGGATCCCTCTTTGAAGCATTCTAATGTGAAAATGTTTTGAAAGGGGTGCTACATAAGAGGTCTCCAAAGAAAATGGTGGCTCCTCTTTGAGATTTTAAATTTGCGCTAGAGAAGCTAATACTCCATTTAAGCCAGCTTGTCTGACTGCCTTGTAGTTCTTGACATGGAAAACGGTTTTACTGATGCTTTGACCTCTGCAAGAAGAATATCTGAGATGCATATGGTGGGTCAAGCTTATCTCATTCTCCACAGAGACAAGGTTTCTTTGAGAACTAATTCTTCCTTTATGCTAAAGTGGTATCTCAGTTTACTTTAAGCCAAACTCTCCATCTCCCTGAATTGTTTCCTGGACCCAAAAATGTGGGAGAAAGGCTGCTTCATATCTTATATTCTACAGACAACTCGGTTACTATCTTGACAGAACAACATTTTTCAAAATTTCCAATCAGTTGTTCATTTCTTGTGAAGGTAGGAAGGAGTGCCAGCCTGTGTCAAAGCAAACTATTTCCGAGTGGTCATCTCAGACTATTACTTTTGTTTTACTTACCACACAAAACTATTCCAAGCAGGGTTAAGGGCCAGTCTGCCAGGCCCTTGGCTTCACCTATGGCTGTTGGAAAGGATTGGACTCAAAGTAATTCACAAGCAGCAGCTTGGACCTCTATACATACTGTTACAAAGCACTACAAACTAGATTCCTTTTCCAAGTCTAGATGAGGCTTTGCTAGTACTATTCTCCAGGGGCTTCTTGACCCTTTCCCTTCCACATCACAGTTGTTCTAAACTATAGTAATGTATCCATAAAGCTTAGGCTACTAGTACAGCTGTTAAAGTAAAGTTACCATAACAGTAAATGTTCAAATGTTCATTGCTGCAGTTACTCCACCCCCTTGTTTTGTTGTGTTTTTTATGGCAGGGTGTAGAAGTTCTTTTGCTTTTCTTAGTAATATCCTCTCAGGGCTTAACCTCCCTCTCTCATTTAACATGAAAGCTGTGAAGTGCTTGGCACCCACACCTGTCTTTCAGTCAGCTCAGCTTGAGCTGTCTGTTGTGACTTCATTCACAGATACAAGGTTAGACAAAGAAAAAATCCAAACCTCTAAACCGAATAAGGAACCACGAACAACAAAAAGTAGTGAATGAATAAAAACAAACCACAATGGTTCCACATGGCACACCTTTAATTCCAGATAGACAGGATAAGTGCTTTCACGGATACTCATAGGTTCAAAGGTAGGTACTAGGCTATCGACCCAAGGGCCTATGTAAGCCTAGCCAACAAGGTTCCCTGGCTTACGCCACCCAGTAAAGTTATTTTCCTGTGCCACTGTCGAGCAGAGACACAGAATTGATCCTTGGGGTGTATTTCCTATTTCCTATCCACTCATCAAGATTTTTCTTGAAGAGTGCTAATGAAGAACTTTGCTTGACATAGATGGGTAGCCTGTTCCAGAGTATGGGAAGTCTCTGGGGCAGGAATCTATCCCTCCAGCATGTCCTGTTTATTGTGGTGACAAGGTTTAGGTCCCTAGAGCATGTAGCTTGGAGGGATTGGGATTTCTTTAGGTGTAGCATGTCCAACAGCTCTGGGTTTGACATAGCTTTATATGTTAGGCATTGATCACCTCGGAGGAGGCGATATGCTATGGAGTAAAGCTGGAGTTTTTTTGAGATAGTCAGTGTAGGGCATTTGTTTGAGGCCAGTAATCCTCTTTGTGAGGTACTTCTGTGGCCTTTCCAGCTGCTGCAGATGTCATCTGAGGTACATTCCAAAAGGGGTGTTGTACTCTATAATGGGTCTAATAAGTGTCAAGTAGAGAGGAACAATTACCTCTTTTTTCCTGGATGAGAACCCTTTTATGATGAGGTGTGCCATGTAGAAGGACTTCCTGACTACTGTGGCGATGTGACTATCAAAGGAGAGACTACTGTCCACCTGGGTCCCAAGGTCTCTTATCACACATTCAGACTTAAATAGATTGCTGCCTATGTGGTAGTTCATGGGTACATAATTTTTACCAAAGGGGATGACACTGCACTTTTTGGCATTGAGCTTGAAGCCATGGCTTTGACACTAGGCATCTGTCTCAGAGAGACCCTTCTGTAGGATGTCCACATCATTTGGGACATCATGTCACATCGCTCTCCACTTCTTCAGACCATATAATACAAAAATCATCATTAAGATGCAACTATTTAAATACTAAACAGCCAATGGGATATAACTAGCTACCTACAAACATCAAAATTAATCCATTCATCTTCACTAACTCTGAACAGCTTACCTATGTATGTTAAAACCTAATAAAAACACATTATAAATCGCAAACAACTTTGGCAGTAATATATTAAAATCACAATAATGTCATATAGATTATACATAAAAACATATACATATAATTCAATAAGACCTAAAAATAAATACAAACTATACATAAATGTGTCCTGCACATAAAAACAACAGTAATATGCATATCATTTCAATGTTTGAGAGCTCTAGCTCTCAAAAAAGGTTTCAACGTAACTTTGCTATTTAAACCTGGTGGCTTATCAGCTTGAAAACGTAAAATATATTTCTGCTCCACAGCTTCAGTTTTATTTTTAAGGTCCCCACCTCTCATGTTACTATACAAAATCTCCAGAACTAGAAACTTAAACTTGTGTGTGGGTCCTTCTTTGGCCACGTGCATGGCCAAAGCACTAGTCTCCTTAACATTTCTAATGTCTCTTAAGATGTTCAAGGATTCTGTCTTTGAATATTCTATTCATCTTCCCTACGTAAAATGAAAAACACTCAGTGCAACAACAAAAATAAATTGCATGTTTAGTCTGGCAATCAGCATAGAAAGTTCCATCTATCTTGAATCCTAACTGTAGATGTAAAAAATACCCACCTGTGTGTATACATATACAAGCCATGCATCTTCTACAAGCATAGGTCCCAATTCTGTCTGAATGGACATAGTTCTGGGGACAGAGAGGCTTATAACATAACTGGCTTTTAAGGGATCTGTTATTCCTAAATGAAAAACTGGGTTGGTGACCAATCACACCTTTCAGTTCTTGAACTGTAGAAAGGATATCCCAATTATTTTTGATTACATCACATACCATATGAATATTACTTGAAAAAGTCAGAGGCACCCTGATCCTCTCATTACTATCAGTTCTAATGTGAGTTGAAGTAACCGTATTAGTTGCGACAGTTGTCTGAGCAATAGGAGGGGTATTTACAAAATAAGGTCTGCATCTCCCCTGTCTCGCTTTCCAAGTTTCATTGATCTGAAAATAAATTACATTGCCCTTATAGCCCCTATCCATGAATTCATTAAGTGTAGGTAATGCTAGTGTTAAAGTACCATCATTACTGTGCAAGTGCATAGTACAAAATATTTGTTCTCTTAATACATTCAGCTTAGTATGGTTTGGGTGCATACGTGCATACTACCATTGTGTAATACATTATTCTTCCTTGCATTCTTCCTAAACATAGTAGTAGAAACAGAACACAGATCATCTTTGCTCACCTTCACATCTAAAAATTCAATCTCCTCAGGTGAGTATTTATATGTGAATTTTAAAAAACTACTCAAACCATTCACATAGTGCAAAAATTCCATTAGTCGCTCTTCTGTATCATGCCACAACAAAAAAAATATCATCTACAAAATGCTTGTATGATTTATTTGAGGCACAGTACATATTGTTGGAAAGGACATACTTTGTCTCCCAGTTGACAAGCGATAGATTGGCGTAGCTATTGGCACAAGCAGTGCCCATAGCTACACCATCCTTCTGTATATAGTGGGTATCACCAAAAATGAAAGCATTATTCTCAAGAATAATCTCAAGGAAGGCACAGAGAAGTCCAGCTTACCAGTAAAAACATTTCTGTCTCATAATAGTTCCCTTACATTCTCTATCCTCCAACTGTTAGGGATGACAGTAAATAGGGACTCTATATCCAGTGTAACAAAGAAACATGGACCTGTTATTACATCCAAATAGTTACTTAAATCATTCAAAAACTCCTTGGTATCTTTCAAGACAGTCTGACATTCATTCAAAACAACATGTAGATTCTTTTCAACAAATATTGAGAGCAGTTCAGTTACCCAACCTTTACTAGACACAATAGGTCACATGGGGGGGGGGGTTAAGTAAATTCTTATGCACCTTTGGCAAACCATATACTATAGGAACTACTGGTTGATCCACTTTAAAATATTCAAATAGTGGTTCAGAAATCATCCCAGTTACCAGTAAATCGAATACAAAAATTGTGCCTTCTCAAAACCTTTCAAGACTATAGGAGATATTGAAGTATAAGTATTTGCATCACTTAGAAGGTTTGTCATACTATCCACATACATATCTTTGTCTAACACTACAATGCCACCTCCCTTATCTGCTGGACGTATCTCAACACTATTCATGCGTCTTAATTCCAACAAAGCCTGTCTCTCATCTGTCGACATATTAAAAAGTACATTACTTTGTCTTTTAGCAAATTTCTCCTTTAATTATTTATCACATACCTCAATGAATAACTCAATAGTTGGATTCGTGGGTGGTACAAAAGTACTCTGCTTTTTAAAACTACAATTACTTTGCATAGTATAAGTAAACATTGTTTTTAAAGTGAAGGTCCTGCCAAACAGGCGTAAATCCTGTAAAACATTTACTAAGTCGGTTTTCTGAGCCGGAACAAAAGTCAAACCTTTGCTCAAGACAGATAATTGTGTCTCAGTTAGTACAGTTGAGGAAATGTTATGTACTAAACCAGTTTTGTTCACTTTCCTGCTCTTGTCACTTCTTCCTCGCTGTGCATTCGCCGTATCCTGGGGTTTGTAAAGCGATTCCTGGACCTTCCTCTTATTGGGAGCAGGTTCTTCAACAAAAAAATGCCCTTGTGATGAACTCGATAATGCCAAATTCTGCTCAGTTCTGTTAGGGCTCTTACGTGGTGCCATGGTAGACTTCTGCCTTACAATTGTCTCATTGCTCTCGGTTACATCTTAACTGCAATCTGCAGCATTTCCGCTTACATTACTGATACTAGTCTCCAACAAAGTATTCTCAGATGGTTTAACATACATAGGTAAGCTGTTCAGAGTTAGTGAAGATGAATGGGTTAACCTTGATGTTTGTAGGTAGCTAGTTATATCCCATTGGCTGTTTAGTATTTAAATAGTTGTATCTTAATGATGATTTTTGTATTACATGGTCTGAAGAAGCGGAGAGTATCAGTGAAAGCGCTTACCCTGTCTATCTGGAATTAAAGGTGTGCTGTGTGGAACCATTGTGCTTCTTTTTTATTTATTCACAGATACAAGGTTAGCCAAACTCTAAAAAGTTAAGAATGACACTCACTGACAGGCAGGCTGAATTTTTTTCCTGTAATGACAATGCAAATACATTTTAGACAGTACGGTTGTGGTGATTACCATCTTAATGAAAACTGCAAAATCATTATCATTTTGTGTTACCATACTTTTGCAATTTGCATTTTTTACATAAGTGCTAAAGTAAGTAAACATTTGTTATTATCATAGTCCTTTTGATAATGTCAGAGCAAACCCAAATGTTTTAGCTTACTGTTGCAGCTTTGGATGACATTAAACAAACAAACAAAAAAAAATGTATGGTCTTAAGACATTCAAAGGACAATTTGATAGTTACCTATCACAAGGAAATTTATGCTGGGAAGTCCATAGCAGTAAATCTTAAGATACTGAAATCTTTTATAAACTGGTGAAAGAAACATTCAGAACTGCTGGTGGCGTCCACAGCAAATAATGTTAGAGACAGTGCATCATATATTAGTAATGTAATAAAATTGTACTATAGATGTATTATCTGATGTATGGCCTTTGACCGTTTGACAATAAAGCACAATATTTTGTTTTCTAAATATAACTTGTTGAAAAATACAGTATTTTCTAATGCTAACATTTATGTCTCTAAAAGCAGTGCTGTTAATTGTCAGAAGTGATTTTGGCTAAATGAAATTACTAAAGCTTGGATTGTATCCCTTACTTAATACTGTATGTATTTTTCAGGGATTGACTTCTATAACACATCCGTCCCATCCATCCAGGAAGCCCTGATATTTTGTCGAAATAAAGAAGCAAGACTGGCCAGCCTAGAAGAACTTCTCAATCTTCATCAAAGTGGGGGGAAAATATGCAGGTACAGTAACATGGAATGTAACAATGTAGCTGTCATTAAAGTAACCTGTTGGCTTGTCTGCATAACATCTTGCAGAGGACTATACTTTACTTGGTGTTAGTTTAGATATAATGCAGTACACATTATAGGCAGAACAGACCAAATGGACAATACATCTTTTGGGTTTCCTTTATGTTGACATACGTCTTATGTGTGTGTGTGTGTGTGTGTGTGTGTGTGTGTGTGTGTGTGTGTGTGTGTGTGTGTGTGTGTGTGTGTGTGTGTGTGTGTGTGTCTGTTGGTAAATGGGAATGAAATTACTTTAACATGTTGAGGGAGTTCCAAAATGCTGCAACAAGTAATAAATGGCTTTAAGCATACCTTATTTGTAAGCCCTGTACTGCCTCTGGTTTCAGTTTCTTCACTATAAGGCTTTTGGCAGTTTGATTTTGTCTTAGGAAGGAAGTAGTATTGATGTGCTGCTAAATATAAGGCTTTATAAAATAAAGTATTTCCTTTAGAAACAGGCTACATCAGCTGACAAAGTTTTTCTTAAGCATAAGAAGAATACCACTGTTTCTCTGCTCCCACTTTTAAACTGAAGTCATCCTTCTCCAGCCTCTCAAAATGTTCTATTATCTTACTGCTTCAGCTAGCCATTGCTGAGAAGCATGTTATGGGTCTGTCATTAAAATATGTACCAAGGCTTGTCAGTCTTTGCCATCCCTGTTGGGACAGATTTCTACCTCCTCTAGACCTGAGCTACCATCAGTCTCACCCCTGGGACAGAGGGCACAAAAGTCCCAGGTAAATCCCACATTAGTGGTCTCCTCTTTGGATACTTCCCTAGATCAATCCCCCAAGGGAGTCCCTGCGAAGAAGTGCAAGAGGAAGCATCTGGACTCCCTGGAAGAGTTCTTTACAAAAGATACTGATTTTGATGAAGGGGAAGGTTCTCCCAGGTCACCCCCTGATGGTGTTTCTTTCGGAGGCATCCTGGCAATCCGGAAACAGAGGGGTGGCTGGTCCTTCATTCAGCCTTCCTTGGAGGAATCAGTATACCTGGAGACTTTTCATGCCCAACCCTCCATTTCTTGGATCTCTTTGCCCTCTGACGATCTCATTAAACTGATCACTCAGCAGGCGTGGAAGATGCCCGACTTCATAGAGCCATTCCCCATGAGACCTGACTGGATATTATCGCACCTAAAGATGAACCACATTGGTCTAAATAGATTCCTGTTGACTCCATGGTGAGAGCAGCTGCCACCAAAAAGGAACTCGCCGAAGAGAGTCAGACTATCCATCCTAAAAAGGAGTCTAGGACATTGGATAGATTTGGAAAGCATGTTTATGCTTCAGCGACCTTTGCTCTAAGGTCCTTGAATTGTATGGCACACTTTACCAGATTACAGAGAGATTTGATTAAAGAACTTTCAAATACTCTCTCAGGAACAGTGGAACAGTGGCTCAGTGGCTGAAGAGGTCTGTGACAAAATTTCCTCACAGCTTGCAACCTATGATACTATCTCCAACTCATCCATGAGGCTCATTCCTCATGCAGCTGAAGGGACAACCAGGGCAGCGGGTTCAGGCATAGCCATCAGAAGGCACTCCTGGATGCACTTGTGTGACTTTGCAGAGCCATTCAGAGTGTCATTTGTCAATGCCCCTTTTGATAGATCTACCCTTTTTGGCCCAAAGGTTAAAGACACTTTAGCCAGAAGTGAGAAATTTCTTAAGACCCTATCTAACATAAGCATATGTTCCTCCACTCCTCCAAGGCCTTATTCTGACCCAAAGAAGTGGGAGACTGTGGTTTAGAAAATCCAAAAGGCCTTTCCAAGACTCACGAGGTAAAGATTTCCCCCAGGGCAGATGAGGAAGCAGTGGAGTATGCCGCCCTAGGGGCAGAAATGGACTGCAGAATCAGGGATCCAGAGAATCCTTCTCTGGAACTTCCTATCAGTATCCTTGAAGGGGTGCCAAATTGCCCTCCTCTGGAAGTAGGGGAAGATTATCCCTGCCCCTACCTGCCTGGCAATTAACAACTTCAGAAAAATGGGTGCAATGAATAATAGCCAAAGGTTTCCAAATTCCATTATCTGTAAGTCTCAAACCCCGGAAAAAACTCCCATATGTTCCACCCAGTCAAAGGGAAGGATTAGTCTTAGAAATTCAAAAAACTGCTCGAAAAAAGAGTTATCAAAAAAGTCCCACCAGACCAAACAGGATCTGGGGTTTACTCTCAATTCTTTTTAGTGCCCTAAAAAAAGGGCCTGGAGACCCATTTTGGATCTCAGCCACTTCAACAAGGCAGTTCAACAAAGCAAATTCTGGATGGTCTTGGTACAATCCATACTTTTTTGGAAAAAGGCAACTGGATGTGCTCTATAGACCTCCAAGATGCTTAATACAACATAAAAATGAAAAAAAGCTCCAGGAGGTTTCTACACTTCCGGCTAGGAGCTAGTCATTTCCAGTTCAGAGCACTTCCCTATGGTCTCATCACAGTCCCCAGGGTGTTCACCAAATGCATGGCAGTGGTTGCAGCTCACCTCAGACTGCAAGGTTTTTAAGTTTTTCTGTAACTCAATGACTGGCTCCTCACCACTACCACCAGGAGTCTTTTAGAACAGGCAAGGGGACTACACCATAAATATTTGCACGTCTCTAGGCATAACAATAAATTTCAAAAAATCCAACCATCAGCCTTCTCAGCAACTGGATTTCATCGGGGCTAATTTAGATACTGTCTCTGGAATTGCTTCTCTCCCTCTAGAAAGACTACAAAGCATCAGAGTCCAAGTCAGAAAAATTCTCCAGAAAAACAGGGTTCCAGTGAAACTTGTCCTTCAAACTTTAGGGTTTATGGCTGCTTCAGTCACTCTGGTCCCTCTAGCAAAGTTTCATATGTGAATACTGCAGTGGTTATAACAACCCAATGGTCTCTGCTACACCAGCCAATGTCTCCTCTAGTCTTGATTACCAACCAATGCAAACAAGACCTCAAATGGTGGCTTCACTCTGACCAGATTCTCTTGGGCTGGCCATTCATCCTTCCTCAGCCCCAAGCCATAGAGTGACCATGGATGTTTTCCAGATAGGGTGGGGGGGGGTATTATCTGGGAAAGACAGTCCAAGGCACATGAACCCAACTGGAGGCCAATCTGCACATCAATTTTCTGGAAATGAGGACAGTGCTGTTAGCATTGTAAGCATTCCAAGATGCCCTTCCTCTAGGGGCAGTAGCAATTCAGACAGACAACATGTCGGTAGTCTGGTATATAGACAAACAAGGGGGAACCAAATATTACCCACTATGTCAGGAAGCACTCAGAGTTTGGCAGTGGATGATTTCTTCCAACCACTTTCTAATAGCAATACACATTCCAGGAAGTTCCAGCGTGATAGTGGACAAATTGAGCAGAACTATCCTAATGCCTCATGAGTGCTCTCTCACTCCTGTAGTGGCGAACAAGATTTTTCACCATTGGGGCCAACCTTGCTGCGACCTTTTTGCCTCTCCCCTGAACAAAAACTGTAGAAGTTACCATGTCCTAATCCCCCCCCCCTTCTAGGGGAGTCACCCAGAGATGGTCTCCTCCACGATTGGCCTCCTGGACTGCTGTATGCCTTCCCCCCAGCTCTCCTCATATCACAGTTCCTAAAGAAAACCAAAAGGATAGAAAATTCAGTAATCCTCATTGACCCTTCTGGCCTTGACGAGTATGGTTTCCCCTTCTTTGGCCTCATCTAACATGGAAGCCATGGATTTTGGACACAGTTCCAGATCTGCTAGCTCATCCAGAGGGCATGGCTCATCTGAATCTCCAACATCTCAAGCTCACTGCATGGCTTCTCCAATTTCCATGATTGCTAGGCATCCTTTGCTTTCTTCCCTTGTCCGATGTATTATTATTGCTCACTACAAGCCTTCTACTAGAAAACTGTATCAAGGCAAATGGGAAAATTTTTCTAAATGGGCCTTGAATAAAGGACTGGACCCTTATACCATCCCAATTCATGAAGTTCTGGATTTTTTAAACATACTTTTCCGATCCAGTTGCTCTGCATCTACTGTAAAAGTTCATTTCGCAGCAATTTCAAATTTTCATTCAGGCTTGAACGATTTTTCTCTAATGTCTCTCAAGCTTTGCAAAGCTTTTTTAAAGGGACTCATGATACTAAAACCCCCATTTAAAGAACCAGTTCCTCCTTGGGATCTGATTATTGTCCTTTAAGCTCTTACTAAGACCCCTTTTGAACCATCAGCATCTTGTGAGTTGAAACATTTATCCTGGAAGACATTATTTTTGGTAGCTATTACTTCTACAAGAAGGGTTTCTGAATTACAGGCCCTATCATGCAAATCACCCTACCTAATTTTTCATAAAGATAGAGTCACACTCAGAACAAAGCCATCCTTTTTACCAAAAGTAGTCTTCAAAATCAACATTAATCAGTCACTACAATTACCATTTATTTTCTCTAATTTTTGTAACAAAGGGGAATATGCCCTTCATTTACTAGATGTGCACAGACAGCTATGGTTTTATCTTCACAGAACTATGGATTTTAGAAAATTGGATCAGTTATTTGTAGCATTCTCTTCCCTCCACATGAGCAATCCAGTTGCTGAGGTTACTTTAGTTAAATGTCTCAGAGACTGCATCACATTTATCTATCACTCTAAAGGACTTCAACTTCCCAAGTCAGTTCACTCTCATTCAACAAGAGCTGTTGCAACATCAGTAATTTTTCATGCCAGAGCTTTTCTAGACGACATCTGTGCAGCAGCCACTTGGTCCTCTTAACATACCTTTATCACTCATTACAAATTAGATCAGGTCTCGAGAGGTCGAGTATCCTTTGGCTTTATGGTGCTTATGAATATTCTTCTGTGAGACTTCCCAAGGCTAAAGTAGCTGGGAATTCTGTCCCACTGTCAAGAATTGGATGAAGATTGATAACATCAGATAAAGAAGTTATGTCTTACCATAACGTTCCATCTGTGTTGTCAGTCTTCACCAATTCTTGACATCCCCACCCACCTTCCCCCATCCTAAGACACTTAGTAGGTCGGATTAGCTATAAGCTAGTTTTCTCATTAAGGGCTCGTATATGACCTCGTTCTCTATACTGTCTGTAGTTAATCATATTATTTTTTTTTTATATATACTATTATTTGGCAAGCTCGATCTGAGGTAATCTCTTTGAGAAGCATTATGGGTAGTGCCTGGCTTGAAAGTTTGGAGAACACAAGCTGGACGATATGGCCTAGTCGGTTCCAAGGTTCGGAACCAAACCCACTGTCAAGGATTGGTAAAGATACCATAACGTTCCATCTGTGTTGTCTAAGACATAACTTCTTTTTTAGTGTAGATGTTCTGCAGCCTTTCAAGCTCCTGTATCTGTGAGTGTTACATTTACAAGTTGCTGCAGTGTTCATTATTAGGCTTCATCAAAGCCTTAAGCAGAGATGATAACACCCTTTCATCCTTACTAGATATGCAGAGTTGTAAATCCCTCATATTAGAGCAACATTTCTAAATAATGAAATATGTTTGCATCAGATTTAAGATGTTGATTAGTTTCTATTATCAATTCCCTTATTTTGTCTTCAGAGAACAATGCAATGTTACTTAATGCATACGGATCAACTAGGTTATTGAGACTATATATGTAGGATATTAGACAGTTTAGCACTAAATGCCATTTGTTTTAATGCAGTCTTAGTTAAGTGAATCCATGAACTCTTGAATCTTAGTCTGTGAATTTCTTAGAGATAATTACCAGTTCTTATACTACACATTTCTCCTTCAAGCCAGTTGTTTAACCATCTGATGCTATATTCATTAATATGTATTGACTGTATATTTTTTATAACTTGGATGTGTGTCACTGTATAAAAACATCCTAGTCAAGTCCAGATATATTACATTACAAGACATGCCAAGAGTAATCGTATCCAGTAAATTCAATGGAAACATATTAGATTGGTCAGATAAGGCTGGCCATCACTAAATCCATACTGATAAATATCCAGTCCCTATTTAGCCTTCTCTGGCATCAAATGACATATAGACCTCTCAAAATAAACAAACGAATAGAACACATGCGCCAAGAAATAAATTTAAGAACCAAGTGTTGTGAGGCAGCAATACTAACCTTTCTTAAAAACTAAACAATTCAATGCTGAATGAATGTTACAGAAAACTCTCATAAACTTTATTACTGCAGTATTATGCAAGAATTAAAATTAACAGAGAAAATCTATAATGTTTAAAAAACAGCAAAAGAAGAAAAAATAAATAAAACAAACCACACTGGAGCCAGAAAAAAGCTGAATGCTTCCGTCTCGTTTATTACAGAACTTCTTCAGAATTAAAAATTAAGTACATCCATTACCTTATATAAAACCATCAATTATGACATCACTTCCTTCATTGTTACTTAATGTTTAAAGTGAAAAGACTATTATAAATATATATATATATATATATATATATATATATATATATATATATATATACACATACAAACATTTATATAAACTTGTAAATAGACATATAGACATTAATAACTATTACCTGTCCCTATCAATCGCAAAATATACATGTGTATATATATATATATATATATATATATATATATATATATATATATCTGTATGTACTAAAATATTTGTAATTAATCATTAATATAATTTAAATGACTTTTTACAGAAATCTTGTCATTTATACCTGGATTTACATTCGCCTTTAGGAAAATCTACCACTTTAACTCTGTATTTTCTAAAAAAAATAATTAAAAGACCCAACAAATCTGTCCTTGTTAACTTTTTCCACTACAAAAAAAGTAGATTTTTTGAAATTTATACACCTCACTGAATGCTTGGGTAGAACATTACTTCGGTCCTTCTTTTTAATGGCCAATACATGCTCTCTAACTCTGTGGTTTAATTTTCTAATAGTTTTGCCTATATAAAAATTCTCACAACTGGAGCACACTGCAAGGTAAACCAGCCTTTCACTTTGACAATTGCATTGTCCCTTTGCTGTTAAAGTACAATTCAAATGCTTAAAATGATAACAATCTACTCCCATCATGAACCTACACTGAGTACAACTGGTACATGGAAATGTATCAAAATGGGTGAAATTATCCTTTCTCTTGTCACATTTAGATCCACTTTCCAATAATTCCTTTAAATTTCTTGTTTTTTATTTATAAATCTCAGTTGGACCCCCACAACTTTACTCAGTTCTTCATTTCCTAAAATGATTTTCCAATTTTCATACTATTTCTCTAATCATATGCCCATCAGTACTCACAGGTACAGGAAAAACGTACTTCAACACCTCTTCTCCTACTTCATTACACTTATTTATACCAGTGGTCTGAAATCCAACCTTTAAAATAGGAGAAAACCTAGCCACTCTATTTTTTATAATATAATCAATAACGTCATCTAAGTCTTCTTGATCATATCCTCTATCAATAAATAACTGTTTGAGAAAGTTAAGTTCATTAATAAAATTAATTTCCTCATTAATCATCCTACTAAGCCTTATAACTTGTCCTTTAAAGACCTTTATCTTCATATATTTTATATGATAACTTTCAAAATGCAAATAATTATTAGTGAATGCATTTATTCGATATATGTTACTATTGAACTCTCTTTTGTTAATGTCAATACTTATTTTAACATCAAGGAAGTGTACTTCCACTCCAATATTACCAATGGTAAATTTAAGCCAAGTCACCGTCCCATTACGTTCTTTGAAAAAATCATCAAGCTGTCCTCTACTACCTCCCCAAATAAAAAACAGGTCATCTATATATCGTTTATAATACCATACTAGCTTAAACAATTCTAATTGTGTGAGAAATTTGAGTTCCCACCAGCACATAACCAAGTAAGCAAACACTGGTGCAACATGTGCACCCATCGCAACCCCACTTATTTATTGGTAAACTCCCTCTCCAAACATAAAAACATTGTTTGTTAGCACTAACTCCTTAAGCTGGCAAGCCACAAAAATGTCTTATTTAAGACTGTTCTTATGTCTCTCTAAATATAGTCTCATAAATTCTATATCCTCTGTTTGTTCTATCGCAGTGTACAATGAACAAATATCAAATATGCACAGCATGGACTCATCCCCATGAAATTCAAATATCCTTAACTCATCTTGAAGTATCCAGGAGTCTTTCAGAAACCACTTACTGTTCTGTACTATATGATTAAGTATTTCATCTAGATAGAAATTTTTGATGTTTTACTATGTGGAGCAGACACTACAGGTCTAAACGGGGGTATTCAATATCTTGATGTATTTTGGGAATTCCAAACCATGTCCCCAACTGTGGCTGTTCCACATTAAGAAATTCAAAAAGGTCAATTGTGATGTACTGTTGATGTAATAAATCTAGTAAAATAAGATCAACATGTTCTTCGTGTTTCACTGTTGCAGTCATTACATTTGGGGTAATCTGCTGGCAGGTTGCCCTCAGTCGGCCTGAATATCAAAGTCTTGGGTCCTGCGTCGGTTGCTGTCTTTCTTGCCGCGCAGTGCCCGAAGCAGAAGCAGTTCGCACGTGCCGGTTGGCCGACTCCTGAAATTTTCGAATTCGAGTTTCAGAACCAAAGTCTTCAATTAAAGCTATGTACCCTGTTGGAGAAACTTTTTCTTGCTCCATACCGATATCAGTAAAAGTTAATAATTGCTTTACTTGTGGGAAGCAAATACCTCATAAGGATTTCCATTTGTACTGTATTCCTTGCCTAGGCCCAGATCATAACATGCCTTGCTGTCGGTTTTATGCTAGATTTAACCAATGCACTATTTAGTGCTGGTATATCTTTGCTTCAGAGTATTTTGGAAACAGATTCAACTACCCTGAAATGTCATCAGATAGCAATCTGACTACCGGTGCTCACAAAAAACGCAAAGAAAAGGTCAGAGACAGACCGTTGAGTTCCAAAACCGATGACAAAGCTTTTCCTAAGCCAGTCGCTGGGTCACTGATACTCAGTGAGGTGCTTTCGCAGCCCCTGATATCCGCTACTTTTGAGTTGCAAGCCTCTACTGGAGTCTGGCATGCCGCGAGTTTCTCAAAGTATTGTACCCGCAGATGTCTCTCCCTCGGATGAGTCCAGAGCCGCTAAGCAGGCACTGGCTTCTGAGGGTGTTTTCAGGCCTCAGCATTTCTGTATAAAACCGACGCCATCTTCAAAAACAAAGAAAAAAGCAACTTCTAAGGCTAAAAAACCGACACGAGCCACGTGCTCAGGCCTCTATGCCCAAAAAACAGATGATCAAAATGACTGAAGACGTAATTACCTTGATCAGGGGTTCCCAACTGCCCCCCCCCCCCTCCAATAAGAGGCCTAGGCAAGACACTGATTATGAATATTCAGATCAGGTTTCTATTTCTTCTGATTCCTCTTCTGATCAGGAATTTTCTATACCACTCTATGAGGATTCAGATGCAGAGGAATCCATCCCATCTGCATCTCCTCCTGAAGATTATTCTTTTGGAGAAACCTTGCATACTTTGAGGGAACATTTTCATTGGGAGAGTCAAGATTTCTCAGAATCAAAAAAGAGGCTTAGGGATTTCCTTCTTCTCCCTCAGCATAGGCCTTTGGCCATACCTCCTGTATTAGACATTGTTGATGATGTGTTTTCGGAATAAAGCATGACTCCAGATTCCCTACCTCCAGCTCCTAGCAAGCCAGACAGATATTACAAGGTTCCTGACTCCCACAAATATTTATTCAAAAACCCTGCTGCTTTCCCTGAAACTATCTCACAGGGTCCCAAAGGTGTAAAGGCCTCAACAGCTAAGAATCCTACCCCCTCTGATAGAGATTGCAAGGCACTGGATAGATGGGGAAAGGGGAAAGAAAGTTTATACGTCTGCAACCTTGGCAATTAGGGCCTTAAACTGCCAGTTTCATATGCTTAAATATCAACAGCATGTTATGGGATTATTGAAACAGAAAATGATGTTGATTTCTGTATGTGTGGAAAATAAAGAAGTACAGGAATTATTGCATGCAGCAGAACAAGTTGGAAAGCATACTTTGCAATGTGGTTTTGATTCCTTGGAGGCCTCCTGCAGAGCCGCAGTTACTGGATCTGTGATTAGAAGGCATGCCGAGCTCAAGGAGCAAAATCTGCCTGATCATGTTAAAGCTAAATTGTTTAATGCACCTTTACAGCATGATACTCTGGTAATAGGGCAGAAGAGGTTTTAAAGAAAATGGAAGACAAAGCTAAGTCTATGCAAACTGTAAAAGACTTCTTAAAAGTGCAGCCACCAAGATTCAGTAGTCACTGGCCTACAAAACATTGGTCCTTTCCTGTGTCCAACAGAGCCTCACGGGGCAAATCCAGGTGCTCAAAAGGCTCCAGATATCAATCACAGGGTTCTTACAGGTCAAAGCAATGGGGTGCCTCTACCTCCAAATCTGGAGGAAACAGAGCACAATCCTACAGTAAACAGTCTCAGTGACTTCCCTCTGCCATCACCAAGCACTTATCTTTTGGCAGCCCCCTTAGGGGGAAAACTAGCACTTCATACTCAAAATTGGCAGTTAATAACCCAGGACAAGTGGTTATTAAACACTGTATCCCAGGGATACAGATTTCATTTCCATACCTTGCCAATTCCAAACGGTTGGCCAGATCTGCCACAAAATCAATGGGCAGAGGCACAGAAACAAGTTACATCCCTCATGGATAATGGAGGCTATTCAGCCAGTACCAGAACTAGAAAAAGGACAAGGGATATACTCGACTGTTCTTGGTACCCAGAAAAGACTATGCCTGGTACCCAGTACTGGATTTATCAATTTTGAACACATTCTTGGACATCCAAAAATTCAAAATGCTGACTTTGGAACAGCTTCTGCCCATGCTGGGCAAGAACACTTGGCTAGTGACTCTAGACTTAAAAGAGGTATACCTGCATATCCCAATAAGGGGATCATGCAGAAGATACCTCCGCTTCAAGGCTGGTTTTATGTATTACCAGTTCTTTACACTGCTCTTTGGCTTATCTACTGCACCCAGGGTCTTTACAAAGTGCCTGGCACCAGTAATTGCATTTTGCAGACAAAGAAGCATACAAATCTATCCATACTTGGATGACTGTCTCATTCAAGCAGAAAACAAGGACATTCTTCTTCAACATCTGGCGTTTGTAAAAAGGCTTCTAACATGCCTAGGGTAGACAATAAACAAAAATAAATCACAACTGGTACACTCTCAAAAGATTACATTCCTGGGTGCAAGCTTGAATACAACTGCCCAGATGGCTTACCTTATGCCAGACAAACAAAGGCAACTGACTATTTACTTCAAACAGATGGCAACAAAAACCCAGTTATCTGCAAGACAAATTCTGCAGGCTTTGGGGTTCATGGCATCCTGCATTCTACTAATTCCATATGCAAGACTGCATATGAGGAAACTACAGTGGTATCTAAAAAGTTTATGGAGTCAACATTGTCACAGTCTGGAAACAATGATTCCTCTCATTCCCTGTCTACAATAGGAGTTTCTTTGGTGGGCAGAGACATGTCACCAGAACATGGGACAGTCTTTCACACTACCCCCTGCCAACCAAACCCTAACTACAGACGCATCAGACTATGCTTGGGGGGCCCACCTGGCAGAGAGATGCATTCAGGGCATATGGAGCCCAAAACAAATGCATCTGCATATCAACCAGAAAGAGATGTTAGCTGTTCAGAATGCCCTGACAGCCTTCAAGGACTTACTTCATCCAGGACAACTACTGATAAAGACGGACAACACCACAGTTATGTGGTACATAAACAAGTAGGAGGGTCACATTCCTACCCCCTTTGCAGACTAGCCATGGCATTGTGGGACACAGCCTTGACTTACCAAGTACATCTTCAAGCTCAATTCCTGCCAGGAAAACAAAACACTCTGGCAGACGACCTAAGCAGAAATCTTATGGACCTTCACGAGTTGAAACTGGATCCACAAGTCTTCAACATGATAACAGAGAAATGGGGGAGCCCGAACATAGATCTATTTGCCTCCCCGCAGAATTATCAATTGGACAAATTCTGCACAAGGACTTATCACAGACAAGCATGGAAAGTGGATGTTCTATCCTTCAGTTGGAAAAACCTATCGGTCTATGCCCTTCCTCCTCTGCCTCTTCTTCCCAAGGTCCTACTAAAGGTCAGACAGGGAAAACCAAAAATGATCGTAATTGCCCTGGACTGGCCTCACCAGCACTGGTATCCAATTCTAAGGAATATGTCTCAACTCCCTCCTTGGTACTTGCCTCAAATACCTCATCTACTGTCTCAGCAGAACAATCAAATTCTGCACAATCAGCTCCAAACTCTGAACCTGGCAGCATGGCTGATCATGTAATTATTCAAACAGCACCTCTCAGTAAATCTGTGATGGCTGTCATTTTGTAAGCCAGAAGGCCTAGTACTAGAAAATCTTATGCTGATAAATGGAAGAGATTTTGTGCTTAGAACCAAGCACAAGGGACTGACACAGCAAAGCCAAATATTCCTCAGATTTCACAATACTTAACTGAGGTGCTTGACAAGGGCCTGTCTTTTTCATCAATAAAAATTCATGCCTCTGCCATCTCGGCTCATTACAACACAGAGCCTCCCATCTTTTCTCATCCTCTGCTAAAACAGTATCTTAGAGGGGCCAAAAATGTAAGGCCTCCCAGAAGATCACCAATTCCTGCATGGCATCTCAATTTTGTGTTGGAAAAGCTCACCGTGCCTCCATTTGAACCAGCAGCTACTGCAGATATAAAGTTTTTATCTTGGAAAACAGCTTTCCTTCTGGGAATCACTTCAGCAAGAAAGGTTTCAGAACTACAGGCCCTCATGGCTGTGGAGCCTTTTATTATATTTTACCCAGACAGGGTGTCCCTAAGGACCAATCCTTCCTTTATGCCTAAGGAGGTATCCAGTGTGGCTCTTAACCAAACTATTCACCTGCCAACTTTTTACCCAAATCCGCAGAACAAGGGGGAGCGGATTCTGCATTCCTTGGACGTACACAGACAACTAAGATTCTACTTAAACAGGACCAAATCTCTAAGAAAATCTGAGCAGCTACTGGTGGCATTTGCTGTAGGATCAGAGGGAAAGGCTGTTTCAAAGCAGACTATTTCAAAGTGGATAAGTCACTGCATTTGTTTCTGCTATTTGCATCATGGTAAACCAGTGCCCAAGGGAATCAGGTCACATTCCACCAGTGCTGCATCTACCTCAGCAGCTTTTCTCAGGGGGGTGCCAACCAAAGATATTCTAGAAGCTGCTACTTGGAGCTCTGTTCATACTTTTACAAAGCATTATCATTTGCCGCTCTTCTCTAAGTCCAGGGCAGGCTTTGCCACTGCAGTTCTGCAGGGCCTTATAGCTGCTCCTAATGCTATTTAGTTCCAGCATCCTATCCATAGCTTTGGAATTCTACACAAATGTAATGACTGCAACAGTGAAACATGAAGAACATAGTACAGTTGTGTACACTTACCATAAATGTAGATGTTCGAGTGTATTCACTGTTGTATTCCAGGTTACCCACCCGACCGCCATCCCCCTTGTTTCTAGAACTTCTCTTTCCTTCACTATATTCTACAGCCTTTTTGGTGTATTTGCTTTTAGATGAAGGTAAAGTTTATGTTGTCACAGCTGCATTGTTATATATAGTTTTATAGATATATATATATATATATATATATATATATATATATATATATATATATATATATACATTTTTTTTTCCCCATTTGGGGGGCACCTGACATCTGGGGCAAGAAAAACTAAAGAAAATGGCGTCGGCTGCATGTTTTATACCCCTGACAACCTGACGTCATGGAAGAGGAGACAGCAACTGATGCAGGACCCAAGACTTTGATATTCAGGCCGACTGAGGGCAACCTGCCAGCAGATTACACCAAATTTAATGACTGCAACAGTGAATACACTCGAACATATACATTTATGGTAAATGTACACAACTGCACTTTCTTGAAACTTCTTTCTAACCACATCTCTAGAAACTTTTCTATATTTTTCTATATCAGTCAACATATTACCTATAGTCTCATTATACTTGGTAACATTCATAATGACCAGACCCTGCCCTTTATCTGCTTTCATATAGCTGATGTCACTATAGGAAATTAATTGTTCCAAGGCGACTGACTGCTTTTCAGTTACATTTCTTTCAAAATTCAGTTTGTTATACGTACCTAAATTATCTAAGTTGTAAATGTCATTCTCACAAAACATAGAAAAAGTATTTAACGTATTAACTAATGGTGGGTTAACATTAGTTCTTTTTTTCCATTAACTAATGTTACTAGTAGGCTTGTCATGATAAAGGTATTTCAAATTTAATTTTCTGACATATAACTTAAAATCCAGCACTGTGTCTGTAATCTCTGCCCTGTGTGCTGGTAAAAATGAAAAACCTTTTTTAAGAACTTCTATTTCATCTTCAGTAAATGTTCTGTCACTTAGACTGAAAATCTCAGACAAACAGGCTAAAGTCCTTTGTTTTTTCCTTTTTTCTTTCCCACTACTGTGAATGCCTCTTGATTGGGAGGGGGGCTGCTGTTCCCACTTACCTGGGTTGTAAAAGGGGAACTTTCTTCACTACTCACACTAGAAACGCTAGTCACAGTTTCTCTATTATTAGTATTCTGAATGTTATTACTAACTAAAGTCTTGTTTGCATCAGAGAAGGAATTAAGCCTATATAAGGAATTTAACTTAGTGTGAATTCCTCCTATTCCTAAAATTAATGTTATTATTAGCTTTCTTTTTAAGTAAATATGCTTGCTTCTGCTGATGAGCATTAATGTCTCTTAATAACTTCTTCTTTTTCTTAACCACCATATTATCTACATGCTTATTAAGTTTACCTTCTAAATTACTAAGCAAGTGGTAATGCATGTGTACCACTGGATGCTCTCTGATGGTACTATCTATTTTTTTAATGTCACCTTTTAAAACATTTATTTGTTCATTGTTCCATTGTATCAACAATTTAAGCACATTCAAACCAGTATTATTGTACAAATCCATCAATTTAGTAAATAAACCGTTATCAAACTTTGCCCCATTAGGAAATGCATAAACCTTTAAACACAGGGGTACTATCCCCAGATCAACACATTTAGTTAGATACTGGTTTTCACAAACTAAAGTCTTAAATTTTAAGTACCTTTTTCTCCAACAGGAGAAATTGTTTTTTAAAGTCCGGTATGTCCTTCCTGAATGTGTTAATGTCTCTAGACAGGCTTGCTGTCAGTTGTTCAAATCAGTGAATGGATCTCTTTCCTTTTTTCAAGAAGATCCTTAACTGGCATGCCACTTCTAACACTTCATCCCCTATAATGGTGCCCTCGTAGATGGATGAATTATTCGAGCCATTCCTAATGTGATTATGTCTCCGCGTTCCAGCATTACCTTTCATTCATTTGAGTAAATCTTGTGCTTTGAGAATAACTTCTTGTAAAGTTGTGGTTAACGTAATGACCTCTTCTGGTGTAGGGTAAATGCTCACGTCACTGTTTATGGAACTTTGTGTAGTCATAGCGATCCACTCACAGTGTAAACTTGTAATTCCTTCTAAACGAAAAAACCAATAAGTAAAAGAAGCTGCCAAATGCCTCCGTCCGATCACTTCCCACACTTGTGTCCCAATTTAAAACTGGTAAACAGAATAACCAAAGTTCAAAAAGCCCGTTTCCACTATTGAAATGGTAACTACGGTTAGTTGCTGTCAATCCTTTGCCATATACCAACAGAATACCAGCTCTAATAAGAGCTTTTGTAAGGAGACAGGACTTACAAACACCGGACCATTACTAGCGTCAGAAATGGCTCTAACATATCTTGTTCACCAGTGTATATTAATTATACCAGACCAAGAATTCAGTGAGCTGACTGGTTAACAGTATAATCAAAGATAAAAAAAGAATGGTAATCTCGGTGAAGTACTGTCAATTCTTTACCACACACCAACAAGAGCTTTTTTAAGGCGACAGAGCTTAAAACACAGGACTGTCACTGGCCTCAGAAACGGCACTGGTTTGTCTCGTTCACTGATGTATATTAAATATACTAAACTGACAGTTCCATGAACTGCTGTCAATCCTCAACCTGTCCCAAAAGGGACAATATACCAGCCCTGAAAAGAGCTTTTGTGAAGAGACCGTCTTATATCCACATAGTATTAAAACTTTATAACCCAATTGCCAAGGTGAAAATGTTGACCGTTACTTCCTTATTCATTTACGAATAAAACCGGCTGTAAATATCCACAGAACAATAATGACAAGAGAAATTTCTGTATAAAAAAATCTCCAGCTCTCAGTGTGAACAAACACCAGCACTTAAAAAACAGCAAAAGAAGAAAAAACAAATAAAACAAACCACACTGGAGCCAGAGTAAAGTTAAGCACATTTATTACAGAACTTCTTAAGAACTAAAAATTAAGTACATCAATTACCTTGTGTAAAACCATCAATTATGACATCATTTCCCAAGCAATGTTATTTAATGCATATGGATCAACTAGGTTATTGAGACTATATATGTAGGACATTAGACAATTTAGCACTAAATGCCATTTGTTTTAATGCAGTCTTAGTTAAGTGAATCCATGAACTCTTGAATCTTAGTCTGTGATACTGGTCACTATTGGCCCTATTTAAGTGTCATCAGTAAACTTTCTCAACCAGGTATTACAGTGCAGGAGAAATTCTGACATAAATACACTAAATAGAACAGGTCCAAGGAGCGACCTTCATGGGACTCCCAACTTTCACTAGTTTAATTTCTTAGAGATAATTACCAATTCTTATACTACACATTTCGCCTTCAAGCCAGTTGTTTAACCATCTGATGCTATATCCATTAATATTTATTGACTGTATATTTCTTATAACTTGGATGTGTGTCACTGTATAAAAACATCCTAGTCAAGTTCAGATATATTACATTACACGACATGCCAAGAGTAATTGTATCCAGTAAATTCAATGAAGACGTATTATTTTGGCCAGATAAGGCTGGCCTTCAGTAAATCCATACTGATAAATATCTAGTCCCAGCCTTTTCTGGTATCAAATGACATATAGACCTCTCAAAATAAACAAACAAATAGAGCACATGAGCGAAGAAATAAATTTAAAAACCAAGTGTTATGAGTCAGCAATACTAACCTATCTTAAAAACTAAACAATTCACCACTGTAAATAAGCAATACTGAATGTTACAGAAAACTCTCATAAACTTTGTAATGCAGTATTATGCAAGAATTAAAATTAACAGAGAAAATCTATAATGTTGTTCTCAGCTAAGCATGCATAGGTAGACATTTTCTTTTTCATCCTTCAGCATCTGTTTGTGCTCAGGAACATCCTATTAGAAAAAAATTAAGGCACACTTTAGCAAAGGTAAAAAAAGATCAAAACATCACTTTTAGTAATAAGTAATGAATCACAGTCTTTAGCTATGTCTTTGTGGAAAGGGTGATGAGGTAGATAGTATTATACCTCTCAAGTGTCCAGAATTTCACATAATGTCCAGATTTTTGCCTTTTTTGTTGGGTCAGTCCCTCATTTTGTGCTTTTCTAGCAAATCATTGAAGACTGCAGTCACTGAATAATGATAGGCATTACAGTTGCAGACTTCATATTCTTCAGAAAACTGTAATGCAAAAGCTGCTATTCTAGCAAAAGTTCATAATGGCAATTTTTTTTTAAATCTGTCCCTATTTTTTTACCTCTGTCTCAGCATTATATTTGGCTTTGTCATGGGAATAGGAACACACTAGGTGAGTGACCACTAGGACCATAAGATGTTCATCATATTGATCACTGCTGCAGCAGCCTTAGCTAAATGGGATATATCCTGCCAAGGATGTAATGGCCGGCCAGCTTCCAAAGCTTCAGGCATATTCTATGATCCCACACTGTCAAACAGCTCCAGCTGATTGATTAAAAGGCAGGTTTGGATGCAAATCCCTCCAGAGCTTTGCTACCACTGAAGAGCGTACTCCTTTGTGGCTTTTAAAGATCAACAGTGGGCTTGTGCTTTCCTTTGCTGGGCAGATAAGTTCCCTTTGGGGGGGAAAAACTTCAATTTTCTCGCATTTATTGATATTTTATTACTTTCTCTTCAGGAAAGTTATTTTAAAGCTAGAAGTGGAGTGTTGTGTTTTAACAGATTGTCTTGAGACTGTAACACACATTTAAACAGAGCACTTGTTTTTCTGTCAGATTAAAAGTAGTGTTAAGCAACTGAAAACATATTTTCTGTAGAAAAATTGTGTTCATTTTTCCTTTGTGAGGTTAGCATAGCATTTGAAAGTGCTTTTTACTGCATTTTTTTCTGTTAAAAGTAACACTTGTGGCATGGTGGTTTTTCTGACTGTGGTGTGGTCATTTGTTGTCCCTGTAATGACTGGGAGTAACCACATTGTCTGCAGCAGTAGGAGTCCCCTCAGTGGTCAAGGGAGAGATACTCTTGTCAGTCCTAGGAGAGAGAACAGGGAATATTTCCTTGTTGTGTTAGAATACTGTACCCATCCATGAAGAAGTAGCTGCTGACATTAGTAACACAGTTGGCAGTGGGAGGAAATTCCTTCCTTCCAGGGGGTCATTTCTATTCCTCCAAATCAGACCCTATTGTTCCTAGTGCCATTAAAAGAAAATTCTTGGAAACCAGTTCTAGATTTTTCTTTCCTAAACCTGTTTGTGATAATGCATTAGATCACAACCTGTTACCTATTCTTCTCTCAAGTTTCCTGGTAACACTAGACTTGTAAAATACTTCACATTCTTAGTCATCCAGACTTCAGACATGTCTTAAGGTTTTTGTATGTCTGGATCATGTTATCAGTTCTCTGCCCTAACCTTTGGACTATCTACTGCACCAAGAATGTTCACAAAGTGTCTAGCTCCAGTTATATCTCATTGCAGGCTACAGGGTGTCCACATTTTCCATATTTATATGACTTGATTATCTTTGCAGTGTCTTTTCAAAGTCTCAGGAATCTTTCTTTAGGGTGAAAGATCTCTTACACAATATGGGATTCCAAGAGAACATTAAAAAGTCTTTTTTTGACTCCTTCACACAGGATTGTGTTCCCTGGGTGTCAGCTAGACACCTCAGTTCAAAGAGCTTTTCTTTTACAGGAAAATATAAATGTAATATCTAGATCTGTTTCTAAGGTTTTCCACTCAGACATTAGTCACTGTGAGGGAATACTTCAATATTTTGGGTCTCATGGCATCTATGATTCTTATGATACCCCTGGTGAGATTCCACATGAGAAACTTGCAATGGTATCTAAAGCCTCTTTGGTCTCAGCTCATCATCCTTTGTCCTTTCAATACCCAGTGTGGGGGTTTGTCAGAATGGAAGTCATTTGGTGGAGACAGCAAATGTCCCTAAATCTTTAAAGCCCTCCCCCCTCTCTGTTCCAAAACAGTCACTCACCATAGACACAGACTTTGCTTGCGGAGCAGTTTAATTAAGGATAAAAGTGAAAGGCGTGTTGGACACCAAAGACAGATAGAAACGCACAAAAATAAATGAGATGCTTGCTCTGATCAAGGCACACAACTCTCTGAATTATCTTATGTCCTTGGAACCTCTTAAAGTTGTTAGTCACAATACCACAGTCATTTTGTATGTCATCAAGCAAAGGGGAATCAGGTCATACCCCCTAGCCATTTTATCTTGGAATGTAGCTTCACAGCACTCACTCTACAGGTATCCTACACTCCATTAGAGCAAAATTCGGTGGCAGACAGTCTGAGCAGTACAAGGGCAGATCATCATGGTTGGAAACTAGATCAGGTGATCTTCAAAGATTTGATTCATCTTTGGGGAGCTCCTCAAGTATTCCTATTTGCCTCCTCTCTGAACTATCAGCTAACAAGATTCTGCTACAGGACACCTTGCAAGAAGGCCTGGAAGAGAGGCATCTTTTCTTTTCCTTGAAAAAGAATGCTCCTGTATGCTTTTCCATCATTTCTCCTGATATCCAGGGTACTTATGAAGATTCAGAGGGAATCCCCCAAGATCACTGTGGTGACTCACTTGTGGCCCAGGTAACAGTGACTCTTCCTTCTTTTGGAAATGGCTCAGGACAATTACCAGAAGTCTCCTTCCAGACTGGATCTACTCTCACAGTTCAGGAGCTTTTGATACACCCTGACCCAAATCAACTTCAACTGACTACGTGGATGATACAGTCTTCATTCTCTTTAGGCATCTGTTTACTGAAGATGCACAACAGGTACTAGTGTGGGCAAGAAACCCTGATATTACAAAGTCATATATTAGGAAATGGAAATGGTGTTCTAGTCAGTGCCAACAGCATAGTCAGCATCCATTCACAGCTAGTTGTTCTCTGGTTTTACAATATTTGCGTGGGTTATATCTTATGCCCTTTCTTATTCTTCTGTCAGGGCTCTTTTTTCAGCCATTTCAGCATGCTTGCCCATGGATCCTCGTGCTTCAATGCATTCTCATATGAAAATGTTGTCAAAAGGAGTTTTGTGTAAGAGGCTTTCAAGTAAACCAGTGGCACCTCCTTGGGATCTTAATTTTGTATTAGAGCGTCTAACACTTGATCCATTTGAACCAGATAACCTGGCTAACTTGAAGTTCTTAACATGGAAAATAGTTTTACTGATTACTCTGACATCTCCAAGAAGGGTATCTGAGTTGCAAGCTCTTATGGTGAGTCAACTTTATCTAATTTTCCACAGGGACAGGGTTTCTTTGTGAACTAGCCCTTCTTTTCAGCATAAAATGGTATCCAAGTTTATTTTAAGCCAAACTATCCTATCCATCTCCCCATTTTCTTTCCTGAACCTAAAAATGAGAGAGAAGAGATAATCCATAATTTGAATGCCCACAGACAATTCAGGTGCTGTATAGACATAACTGATTCTTTCAGATGATTGGATTATTTGTTCATTTCTTGTGAAGATAAGAAGGGACAGCCTGCAAAAAAGCAAACTATTTCCAAGTTGTTGTCTAAGCTTATTACCTTTTGTTATACTGACCACAGCAAAACTATTCCTGGCAGGGTCAAGGCCCACTCTACTAGGACCTTGGCTTCAATTGTGGCTTTTTGGAAAGGGTTGGATTATACAAATATTCTAGAAGCTGAAATTTGGGCATCTGTGCATAGTTTTATAAAGCACTAGAAGCTTGATTCCTTCTCTAGGTCTAGATCAGGATTTGCTAAGAACATACTCTAGGGACTCCTTCCATCTTCCAAAATTTGTAAGTTATGGTAATCTATCCATATGTCTTTGGCTGTTGCAGCAGTGATCATTATGAAGAACATAGTACAGTGATGTAATTAAACTTACACTAAGAGTGGATGCTCGAACGATCACTGCTGCAGTAGCTGCTTCCCTTATTTCTTGGCATGTTGTTTTTGCCAGGCTGTGGGCTTTTACTTTTCTGCTGTTCCTAGCATTGTCCTTTCAGGGCTCAGCCTTCCTCTCTTTCTTGGCATGAAACCTCTGATGGGCATGGGACCCATCCCTGCCTTTTTAGTTAGCTTAGCTCAGGTCAAATTATGGATTGGGTGCAACTGAGTGCTCTGAAATGTAGGAAGCTGGTTGACTGTTATATATTTTCAGGATATAACCCTGTATAGCTTAGGCTACTGCAACAGTGATTATTCAAACACCTACTGTTATAAGTTTAATTACATAACTGCACATTCTCCCTTTTAATGAAGTTTGCCAAGGGCAACTAGTACTAGCTTCCTCACAGACTGGATCTACTTACCCAGCATCGGGCTGAATGGCACACCCCAGTTTAGAGCAGTTGCAACTGACAGCCTGAATTATTCTATTCTGACACCTTTTAGGCATTTTTTCCATGAGGATGTGTGCAGCAGGTATTTAAATGGACAAGTGAACCTGCAACTAGAAAATCTTAACTTTAAAGGTCCCAAAAAGGTTTTGACCACTCTGGTTTTGAAATATTAGTGCAAGCTACTAGTGCATCTTGCAGTCATCTCAGCTTATATGCCCACAGATCCCCCTCTTTTGTTTCTGTTTGTGGTCAAACTGGTTATGAAAAGATTGTTGCATGTGAGACCTCCATGAAAGCAAATTCTTCTTTCCTGGAATCTCAACTTTGTTCTTGGAAATTTTACCTTACCTCCTTATGAACCTGCTTCTCAGGCTGATTTACACTTCATTACTTGGAATACTGTTTTACTTATTTCTCTGATATCAGCAAGGTGAGTCTCTGAGGTGCAAGCACTCATAGTGGTCCAGCCCTATCTAATTTTTCACAAGGACAGGATTGTTTTACACACTAGTTAATCATTCATGCCTAAAGTTGTTTCTGAATTTACCTTGAATCAAGCCATCATTCTCCCAGTGTTGTATCCTGATCCAAAAAAAGGGAGAAAAAAATTCTATATCTGATGTTGTCCTTTTCAGTCTTCCTCACTACTGGGTTTAGGATCCGACTGTCAGATTTGTGTGTGTGTGTGTGTGTGTGTGTGTGTGTGTGTGTGTGTGTGTGTGTGTGTGTGTGTGTGTGTGTGTGTGTGTGTGTGTGTGTGTGTGTGTGTTAGGTAGTCCGTGTTCTACTCTTCCTTTCTAGTAAGGTTTTTCTATTCCCATTCCTTGCTGTGTTTCTTTTTGTTCCATTTTTTCTAGACAGTGTTTAGTAGGTGTGTGGTGTGGGTGTTTATACTCTTGCTTCTTTACTTTTTTCTCTTAAGGTTTATTGCCTGTGTGTCAAAAAATCTCTCCTTTTCTCTAGTCTAAGCCAAAGTTTTAAAGTTTTTTGGTCTCTTTGCTTTTCCTCAGAACTGTTCTTGCTTGTTTTTTGTGTTTTTGTGTGTGTGTGTGTGTGTGTGTGTGTGTGTGTGTGTGTGTGTGTGTGTGTGTGTGTGTTGTGTGTGTGTGTGTGTGTGTGTGTAGAAACTGGTTTAAGGAGTCCCAGGCTTCAAATGGATCTGAGATTCCCACACTCAGCACAGGCACATGCCCACCAGAGGGGTCTGCCCCAGAGGTGTGTGTCTCTGCCTTCTGCACATCTGATCTCTCCAGCAATCAATAGGTCTCCTCCACCATCTCTGTCTTCTCTTTTGCTGCTTCTTAACAAACCTCTACTAAACAGGTGGTCTAGGAGCCCCTAGGTCCTACTAAACAGGTGGTCTTGGAGCAAGAAGAAGACCTCACCATCACTCTTTTCCTTTTCTCTCAATCTGTCTCAAACTTTGGTGCTTCAAGCTTTAGTTCCTACTTTGGTCTATGAACCATACTCAGTGTTCCTGAACAGTTCTCTCTCTGCTCCATCCACAGCCTCCTGATCTTAATGCTTCAGATCTCAGATCTCTGGGAGCCAGAGATGACATTCTGACGATTCCTGACATTCAAGGCAGAGTCTTTGAGAGTGCCCCCACAGACTCCCCATCACCTCCAGACACCTCGAGACAGCCCAGACTGCCCTCCACCACCTCATAGGTCTTTTTCCATGGATCTCCAGCTAAAACTTGGGTGGGTGGCTTCTGGGGTGGAGGGGGCTCTGAGGGGGCTGGTCCTCTGGCTGTCAGGTTGTAGTAAGGGGTTTTCCTGCAGCCAGAGAACCAACCTCTTCTATCTTGATTCCTACTTCCCATTCTCCTTCTGTTCTGAGTGCTGAGCCCATCAATGTCCTTCTATTCATATGCTGCAGTATTCATTGCTTTAGGGAGTCAGAGTCCTCCTCCGGGTGACTCGTATGTCTGAACAGTATACTAAAGTCTACATGCTACTGTGAGGTATGTGCAATGCTGCACATCATCCCACATGTCAGGTCATAAAGAGACGTCTAGTATAAAGCGCACATCAGCATACACCAACCTCAGAACTTTTCTGCTGCCTATTTGATCGCCTGCTCCAGACGTTCATTCACCAGATCAGTTGTGAACCTTGGTTCATATAAGTACCCTGTTGTGTTTTTTTTTTCATTCTTCAATTCTCTGTTACTGATGCTTACTGACATAGTGGAATGTAGGCCAACGTCGGGCCCTTCCACCTTCCATCACATGGAAGCTCCTAAAAAGAAAAAAATAAAGACAAAGTATGTTGTTCCTGCTCCACAAGAGCAGGCTTCCAATTGGCAGGCTTTCTGACAAAGCCTTTTCAATGCCTTCATGGCCCTGTGCCAGTCCTCACTTTCCTCTGTCTTTCTGAAGGCCTTTTCTCCATCCACTGCCTTCAAGAGGACAGCTGCAGATACATCTTTGGATGAAGAGGTATCTTCAGGAGATGAGTCATTGGCCTATTCGACCCAAATTGCTTCCCTCCTGGGGTATGCCTCCCCAGAAGAAGAATCTAATGGTACAGAGTCTCCTGGGGAGGATATTTCATTCAGAGAAATTATCCAGAAAATGAAATACTTTTTCAAGTGGGATTGTTTCCAAGTCTCAGATATACAAAAGAGGTATTATGATCTCTTGCAGATGGATTCTCCACTCCCCTATGCCACCCCCCCAGTTCTGTCAGCTTTCCTGGATGCATTTACAGCTGCATCCAAGTGCCCAGACTCTCAGCCCCCTGCTCCTAAGTGTCCTGACAGGCTCTACAAGGTGCTTAAGGACTCCAAGTTCCTGTTCATAGCTCCATCTGCAGATCCAGCTACCATTTCAGTTTCTGCTGATAAAGCTTTCAGGTTACTACCTTCCACCTCCTTACTGCCCTCTGATAAAGAGAACAAGGTTATGTAGAGAATGGGGAAAAAGGTTTACACCTCTGCCACTCTGGCCTTCAGGGCAATTAATTACCAGACTCACATGGCCAAATACTGTCTGGCGATCCTTTCAGATGCAGGAAAACTCCTTTCGGAGCTCCTGCCAAGACAAAACTGGCAGCCATCCTCAACTCCTCTGCCTAGGTAACTAGGCATGCCATCAAGTGCAGTTACAATTCTGCAGATGCCCCAGCTAGAGTAGCAGGCTCTGGGTCGGTCCTAAGGAGGTATTCCTGACTCAGGTTACAGTCCTTACCTGATGATTTCAAGGCCAAATTGATGGAGCTCTCTCTAGATAATAAAGCCTTATTTGGTTGCTGGGCTACAGACCTATTCAAATTATTACAGGAAAAAGGTAAGGAGCTATGGGATCTTAAGAATATCCTGATTTCTCCTGTCCCCAGGTTCCAAAGGAACTATCCAGAAAAGACTGCCTTTGTTAGAAAACCTGTCATGCCACCTTCCTCTAAAAGTAAGAGAGGCCCTTGGAAACAAGCTTCTTCTTCTAAATCTCTCTCTTGCTGCTTGGAATTAGATCACCCAGGACTTCTGGGTACTCTCCATCATCCAGAGAGGATATTTCATGCTTTGGGGAAACTTACCCCTCCTTCAGTGGCATCACACAACCACCAAAAAAACAATTGGTATTCTTCCCTCAGGTCATTTCGGTGCTTCTTGGGGACAATTCAGGAGGTCCCTTTCTCTCAACAAGGGAAAGGTTTCTACACCAGGGTGTTTTTGGTCTTCAGAAAGGATAGCCCCTGGAGACTCATCTTGGACCTTTCCCATTTAAACAACTTTCTGAAAGTCCCCTCCTTTTGGAAGCTGACTTTGCCTCTCTTCTTCCTCTCATTCTTCCCCAAGCGTTCATGTCTTTAGACATCAAAGAAGCTTATCTTCACATCCCCATTCAACCTCATTTCAGGAAATTTTTACATTTTTCTGTTGCTTCTTCACATTTTCAGTTCTGTACTTTGCCTTTTGGTCTCTCTATGGCACCAAAGGTCTTCACAAAATGCTTGGTTCCTCTCATAGCATTCTGCAGACTGTAGGGAATTCAGATCTTCCCTTACCTAGACAATCTCCTAATCCAAACCCAGTACTCAGACCTAGTACAGGGAATCTTTCCTTCACTATTTCCTTTTGGAGAGTCTAGGCTTCACTATAAACTACCAGAAGTCCTCTCCGATCCCTTCGCAAGACCACATTTTTCTGGGATGCAGGATCCAGACAGACAACATGCTAGCTTCACTACCCACAGAAAATGTGACACTCCTCCCTTCCTACTTATAGAGTATCTTATCCCTTCAATCTCTGACTGCCAGGGACTTCCTATGCTTTCTAGAGTTCATGGCATCTACAATCCCCATGCTGTCATTGGCCAAGTTGAACATGAGGAAAATTCAATGATTTCTAAAGACAGTTTGGATGCAGCACTCCCATCCTCTGGATATCATGATTCCACTCCTACCTTGTATAAAAAAGGAGTTGGACTGGTAGATCTTTCAGGTGACCAAAAACTCTGGTCTCCACCTACAGCCACCCCTCCCCTCTCAAGAATTATACACAGATGCTTCAGACACAGGATGAAGTGTGACCCTACAATCCTTGGAGGGTCAGGGATGTTTGGTCATCAAAACAGACAAAGGAACATATCATCATAAAAGAGATAAAGGCCCTAATTTTTGCCCTACAAATCTTCAAACCCAGGCTAGCTCCAGGAATGCTGAGGTGGTTCACAGACCACACCCACTGTCCTATGGTGTACATCAACAAGCAGGGGAGAACTAAATCTTACCTCCTATGCAGACTAGCCCTACATGCCTGATAGTTAGCCTTACAAAGTCAAGTTTCCTTTCAGACAGTTTACCTTCCCTCAGCTCAGAATGTGATGGCAGACTCATTAAGTAGGCCCATGAATCAGTCCCACAAATGGATGTTACACAGGGATGTGTTTCTGGATCTGGTCCATCATTGGGTATGCCTCTGGTATATTATTTTGCCTCCCACATGAACAGACAACTTCCAAAATTTTGTGCCAGGGTTCCTCATCCATTGGCCTGGAAGGTGGATGCTCTATCATTCTCTTGGAAGGGGATGTTTATGTATGCATTCCCTCCCTTGCCTCTCCTCCAAAAGGTTCTACAGAACATTCAGCAGGATCAACCAGAAATTTTGCTTGTGACTCCCTTTTGGCCAAGGCAGCACTGGTTCTCCCCTCTCCTGCACTTAACCAGGGGCAATCATCATTACAAGTTACCCCACAGGATGGATCTACTCACAAAGGACATGGGAATCGTAATACATCTGCAGCTGTCAACTCTGAACCTTGCTCTGTGGGTGACTGGGTTTTAATTCCCTTTAGACACCTATTTTCAGAGGATGTGCTTCAAGTTCTGCAGGAGGCCAGAAAACCCACTACTAGGAAATCCTATGTTTCCAGATGGAAAAGGTTTTCCATCTGGTGTCAGAAGAAGGATCTACAGCCACTGTCAGTGGATGTCCTGGTGATTTTGTCCTATCTATATAAACTGATGAAGGGTGGGCTATCCTACTCTTCGGTGAAGGCTCACCTTTCAGCCATCTTGGTCTGTCTATGTCACCTCTTTTACCCTCTAGGTTAGAGGTTAAACTGTTTCTTAAAGGCATCCTTTATATTAAACCACAAAGGAAACCAGTCCCTTTTCCTTGGGATGTCAGCTTTTGTTAGAGAATCTTACTGTGGCACCTTTTGAACCAGAAAGCTCCTCTTCCCTGCAACATTGCACATGAAAAACAGTTATGCTAGTGACAATTACCTCTGCCAGAAGGGTCTCTGAGTTGCAGGCTCTGATGTCTAATCCCCCATTCACAATCCTCCACAGAGACAGGTTATCCCTGGGTATCAACCCTTCCTTTATGCACAAGGTGGTCAATGAATTATTCCTTAATCAGTCTATCAAACTTCCCACCTTTTTTCCTTCCCCTTAATCTCCTAGTTAGAGAATTCTGCACACTTTGGATGTGCACAGGCAACTCAGATACTACCCTGATAAAACCAAACCTATCCATAAATATAAATGCCTGTTTGTGTCCTACCAGCCAAGGGCCCTGAGTCAGATGGTTTCCAAGCAAACTATCTTCTATTGGATTTCTAAAGCTATCTCCTTCTGTTATTCAGCTAATGGTGAGGGTACACTTCTCCTCTAGGGCTTTCTTTTAAGGCTTGGACTCTTGCTGTATCCTGGAGGCAGCTACCTGGTTCTCTGTTCATACTTTCACCAAACATTGTAAACTTGATGTCATCTCCAGGTCCAGGGCTGTTTTGCCAGAGCTATTCTACATGGGTTTGTAGAAAAAGCTTGTGCTCCTCCTCCTCTCAATCTTACCCAAGCATGAGCTTTGGCATTCTCCCTAATGTGATGAATACTGCAGCATATGAATAGAAGGACATAGAATAGTTTTGTGAAATTTTACCATAACCATAGATGTCCTTCTCTTCTATATCCTCAGTATTGCTTACCCCCCTGCCTTCCTCCTGATGCTTGTCTGTTTTTTCTGGTGATATGTTTCTCACCTAGGCTCAGGCTGGTGCTTGGTGGCATTAGGTTCTAAGGTTGGTGCATGCTGACATCAACTTTATACCCCATGTCTCTTTATGACTGACGTACGTGGGATGATGCGTCGTATCACACATACCTCTCAGTAACATGTAGACCTTGATATACTTGCTGGACGTACGAGTCAGCTGGTGGTGGATTCAGACTCCCTAATGAGATGAATACTGCAACATATAGAAGAGAAGGACATCTATGGTTATGGTAAGATTTTACACAGCTATTCTTTCCTGGCCCATTGATTCAGCCAGTTCCAGAAGGTCTCCATGTACGTCCAACACAGGAACTCCCCTCGTCTTCAAATACCTTCCTGAACCATCCCACCGAGGAGGTTCCTTGAAAGAGGCTGTGCAAAAGGAGGCACATAGACTCTCCCATGGAGTCTCTCACAGAGGACATAGACTTTAAAGAGGTGAAAGGATCTTTCTGATCTCCACCTGATGATGTCTCCTTTGGGGACATCATGGAAATCCTTAGGCAAACAGGTGGATGGTCTGCCCAAAATCCTTCTCCTGAGGATACTGTGTTTCTGGAGACTTTTGGGGCTGGCTTATCTACATCTTGAGTGACACCTCCCCCCAGGTGGATGAGCTTATTGACCTTGTCTCCTGCTGGACATGGAGGCATGGAAGGAGATAGACACTGTTGAACCAATTCCAAAACATCTGGATACAATCCTGTGTGCACCCACTGACCAGCAGTTCTGGAGTAAGGGGATTGTCATGGATGCTATGGTTGTTGCAACAATCACAAAGAAGGAGCTAGAACAACAGGGCTCCACTGCCCATCTCCTGAACAGGGAGTCCAGGACAATGAACAGGTTTGGGAAGTGCATCCATGCCTCAGGTACTTTTGCACTGAGGTCATTGGATTTTATGGCCCATTTTACCTGTTTGCAGAGAGATACGATCAAAGAGCTATCAAATTCTCTCACTGAATATATGTTGGCAAAGGACCTTAAGAAAGTTTCTCCAGAGCTCACCACTCTGTCATCCATAGCTAATTCAGTGATGAGGTTAATTTCTCTTGCAGCGGAAGATGACTCTCAAGCAGCCAGTTCAGGCATAGCCATACGGCAGCATGCCTGGATGAGGCTCTGCAATTTCGTGGAACCCTTTAAAATGTTTTTGTTAACACCCCTTTCAATGGTTCCTCCCTTTTTGGATGATCAGTTAAGGAAATGCTTACCCAAACCGAGCAGGAGGGAAAGACCCTGTCTGCCATTGGAATCAAGTTTTTTACCCCTCAGCATACCTTCTCCAGAAACCAATGAAGTGTCAAGAAAGTTTCATTTTGCATGTCTCAGGCATCTTTCCAGGATTCAGTGGATGATTCCTCTTCCATAGGCAGAGGAGGAGGTTTCAATGGCAGGCATTGCCCTAGAGGTACAGGGCGTCCGCAGAACCAGAGCTTTAGGGATTCCATGTCTGAAAGGTCCTTTCAGTGCTCCTGAAGTGCTGCCTGTCTGCTCTTCTCTGGAGGCAGTTGGCAGGCATTACCCTAGAGGCAGAGGGGGTCCGCAGAACAAGGGCTTTAGGGATTCCTTTCCTGAAAGGTCCTTTCAGTGTTCCTGAAGTGATGTCTGTCTGCTCTTCTCTGGAGGCAGTTGAGAGATGTTTTTCACTGCACCCAGAAGCCTGGACAAGTATTACATAAAATGAATGAGTGCTTTCCATTATATCCAGAGGCTATTGCATTCCCTTTTCCCTTCTTCCTCCAAGACTAAACAGGAAACTCCCCGACATTCCCACCCAGTCACAGGGACTCACCAGCCTTGGAAATTCAGAAGCTGCTTCAAAAAAGTGCCAGCCAAAAGGTCCCAACCAAACAGATAAGATTCAGAACTTACTCCCATTTCTTTTTGGTGCCAAAGAAAATTAGGGACCTCTGACCAGTCCTGGATCTAAGCAAACTAAATCAATATGTGACAAAGTCCAAGTTCCAAATGGGTACAGTACAGTCCATTCTGCTGCTTCTGCACAAGGATGACTGGATGCGCTCCATAGATTTTCAGGACACATACTATCACATAAAGATATCCAGGTGCTCCAGGAAATTTCTGTGCTTCCATCTGGGAGGCAATCACTGTCAATTCAGGGCACTGCCTTTTGGTATCACCATAGCCACCTGGGTATTCACCAAGTGCCCAAGATTGCCACTGAGTTGAACCTTAACTAGTCTGTTCAACTCCTGGTACTTTTTCCTAACTTTTTGAACAAAGGTGAATATATGCTATGCCTTTTAGTTGTGCATCAACAGTTATGTTTTTATTTTCATAGAACAAAACAACATAGAAGGTCTAATCAGCCTTTTGTGTCCTTTTCAAGTCATCTAGGACAAGTAGTGTCTAAGGTTACTTTAGCTAAATGGATTACTGACTGCATTTCATTAATTTCCCATGTCAAAGGTCAAAGTCTGAGTTGCCCACCTAAAGCCCATTCAACTAGGACCATGTCAACTTTAGCTGCTTTTTCCTCCAGATCTTCTATTGACAATATTTGTGTGGCAGCCACTTGGTCTACTGTACAGACCTTTGTTACCCATTACAAGCTGGACATTATTTCAAGAAGCAGAACTTCTTTTGGTTCAGCAGTGCTCTGTCATATCCTTCCATGAAGGCCACCCAAGAGTTATGTAGCTGGAGACTTTGACCCAGTAGTGAGGAAGAATGACAAGGACATCAGATTTATAAGTTATGTACTTACTATAACCTGGCATCTGTGTTGTCCACTTTTCATTCTTCCTCACCCCCCCATCCATCCCCCTGCCTTTGTTCCTGGAAGTTCCCTGAATAATTTTCAAAGCCCACAGGTTCTTGGTTTGACTCTGCTAAGGATATTAAACCTCTTTTGTTGGTTTATGTTTATTACCAGATTATGACAATTTCATACAAATGTACGCATGTAGGCAGCAAACTCGATCTGAGGGCATAAGGATGCTCTAGGAGATCATGGGTAAAGGGAGGAGTGGAACTTGAGGCTTGGATCTGAAGTCTGTTGGAAAATGGCCTTATTGGATCCAATGGTTGGATCCTATACCCAATGGTGAGGAAGAATGAAAAGTGAACAACACAGATGCCAAATTATGGTAAGTACATAACTTATGAATACAGGTAGCTCAGATACTGCCTCGACAGAAGAAAGCCTTTAGGAATACTGAACAGCTGTTTGTCTTCTATACAGGTCAGCCTTTCTGTAAGCAGACTATTGCATGATGGTTGTCCTCTGCTAGGTTTCAATTGTATTTTTGAAACTGCATCGGTCGACTTATCACAATGTCGACCTGAAATGCTGAATATGGATCATCCATAAAGCAGCCATGTCAAAGCTGAATATATCGACACCCATAGTTCAATGTATTTGACATAGGAAGAGGTGAATGTCAGTCACCCATGCTATGCACCCTAGCATACCGTTACACTCTACAGTGAATAGTGCATTTAATTCACTATTTTGCAGGCGGGCAAGCCCCCTGCACCCCACACCCCCTGCAAATTATATATACCAACTGTGAGATCACATTACAGTGAGGAAAAGGGTTAATTCCCTGTTCCTCACTGAACCGCAATCTCCACTCACAAGTCCGAACTTAGATAATCAAAGTACACTACCCATTCGCTGTAGTGCATTCAATGTTATCTGGTTCAGCATTCTGGCTCCTGGAAAACTGAATTTCAACTAACCCATTCCCTAGTGACTGCCATTTGAAAATACAATAGTAAACCCTTCTGCTATTGTGTTCTGTTACTCCCTCAATGATAAATCTCTTTCCAGCAAAGTTAAGTCTCACTCAAGCCCCAGAACTTGGACCGAAGCTCCAAAGGTGGTGGTGTTTCCATATTCATAAAGGATGTGCACACCTCCAGACTGGTAGCCCAACATATCGCATCATAGTTGCATGACCACCGAATCATACACCAATGCACTGTACAAACACATACACAAATATAAGGATCTCGCCATACCCAATAGAACTAAGATGCTCTCCTCAAAAAAAAAAAAAAAAAGCCAATCTGGCAGTCCCCTGCCATAAACAAACTCTACAACAGATTGGAAAAACTCCCTGATCAGCCTCAACAAAAGGTTGAGATCCCTCATCAAATCCTCTAAAGCTAGCTATGAAAATAGAATTACAGCAGATAGTAAAGACAACTACAAAGCCTTCTATAGTTATTTAAAGAATCTCCATGGTAATAACCAGATTTGCTCTGAGCTACTGCACAATGGTACCTCCTATACCAAGCTAACAGATATTGCCAATATACTGGCCGACAGATTCAGTGCTAACTTTACCCCCCCAAAGGACCAATCACAATACCAATAGATTGCCAGGCACGCAGTATTACCGCTGCGCAGTTTTAAACAGCACTGTCCATAGCCAAGAATACAGCTTCTATGGGACCTGACAATATCCCTGGCTGTGTTCTACACAACCTACAGAGTGAACTGGCACCTCACCTGTGTGCCCTGTTCAGTCACAGCCTCACTTCAGGCTTTGTCCCTACCGAATGGTGTACTGCTACAGTCATCCCTCTCCACAAAGGAGGAGTGCCTACATACCCTGGGAACTATCGCTCCATTAGCCTGACAAGTCTGATATGCAGAGCTGTGGAACGGATCATCATGGACCTAATAAACAAGGATATAGGGAATCTCCAAACTCTGGATCCTACACAGTATGGTTTTGTGAAGGGTTGAGCATGCCTGTTCAACTTGGTCAACTTCTTTGAGTCAGTCACCAGAGCTGTAGATGAAGGCAAGGTGGTTCATAAAGCCTATCTTGATTTGGCCAAGGCCTTTGATACCATTCCCCACTCAGGAATCATAGAAAAACTCACTAAATTAGGCATCACCCTCTATATCACTAGGTGGGTTGCAAACTGGCTCACAGATAGAACCCACAGTGTGAAAGTAGCTGACTCCAAATCAGACTGCCGACTGTTAAAGATATAGTACACTTTTCAGGTAGTCTGTACCTCTACTCAGTGAATACACTGAGACAGTTTTGCTGTTATGACATTCATTTACTGCACACAAGGTTTATATCTAGCTTAACAATGAAAGGTATATACATCAAAGCTGTACTTCAGCTTACAGTTTTAGATCTGCAAGAATAGAATAATCAAAGTCTCTCATACAAAAGAAGTCCCAGTCTTTATAGTGTCTTTTCTGCCTGCATCAGCAGTTTAGAGCATTTGCCAGAATAATAAGTCTTTCCTTTCAAGCTGGTCTGCTGACAGTTTGTTTTCCATATTTTAAAAATTCTGTTTCTGAACAATAACTCCTTCCATCCTTGGCCTATCTTTGTGCATCATGTTGATGAGACACAGCTGCATACAAGAGTTCGTCTTGACCTGCTTGTAGATAATAATTTTACAAAGCTGCATAGTTTATATAAGATAACATATTTTACTTTTGATTCTTATTAACCATGAATGCCAAGCTATATAGTTTTGCCAAGTTAGGTGACTGATTTCTAGCTGAGTGCACTCTACACATTGAAATGCAGAACTTTTATTCCACGTTTTCAGAAAAATCCACAGAAATCCACTTTAACCTGTTCTTTACTCTCACAATTCCCACTTTTTATTTAAAAAGCAGAAAATGACTGTTCATTTTCAGTTTTTTCTTCGGTGGTACACATTGAAACCTTCACCAGTTTATTCCAGTTAACAATCATGATTTGCTGAACTCTATAAGTTTTTCGCAAATGACAACTTATGTAGCAATTCCAGATAGTTAGCATGACTATAATGCCTAACACTACTAATACAGGATGTATCAACCAATTTAACAGATTTTTTTCCCTGATTTTGACCAACCAGTAAAGCTATCCCACCAGTTGTGAGCAGTGTCTTTTTTTGGTCTTTTCAGCCAAACTAAGTAGTTTATCTTTTGCAATGATGCTTAATGCCTCATAATACAAAATACTTGCATTTCTTTTTTACAAATACTCTCTGAGAATTTTAGTATTGTTCATTATGTTTTTTAAATTATTCAAGGATACAGATATATTGGGAACCTGTAAAAAGTCATAATTCCAGTTCTTGGAAATATTCACTTATATGGGTTCAGTAAACACATAGGTCTTATAATTCCATTTAAGGAAATCAACATGTGATAAACATCCTACAAAATGGAAATTTTAAATTATGACCTATGTCTTGATCTGTAACCAGACACATATACTGAGGAGCCACTTCTGTAAACATTTGAAAAGAACAAGACATAATAGTCCATTTACACAAATTAACAAAATGTTGCAGTAAGCATGGTTCATAAACAGATGAATAATGTCCACAAATTAGTCAATTTTTGAGTCTGTGCACAATACTCGATTATATGTGTTTTTCCTCTCATCTATATAATTACCTTTAAATTATGGCAACCGATACTAATACCCTTCTGGTATGAGAAATATCATAGGTAACGCAGTAAATTGACACATAATAGTGGTATCAGTAACATTATAATGCATAAACTTTCCTGTACAATATTGTGGAGTACAGCATGTTACTTCAGTAAATAACCTAATCCAATCGGTATCAGGTATCCATTTGTTAAACAATTTTCGCCAAACATTTTCATTTTGTAACATAAGTTCAGTTTGTACTCTATTTTTCTGAATTTCAACATAAAAAGATTGCATAGTGCATTTTGTTCAATTTACAAAAATTGTCATGTTGTCATCAAATTTTAACTGATGTAGCTGCATAGCATCATAATTGTCTAAAAATTGCTGCTGATAATTTATATTGTGCAGGTGTCTCTTCCATATTTCTGGATTCCAAGATGCTTGTAAATGCACAATCTGAGAGATATCTTCCCCCACTATTTTTAATCAATTAGTCAGAATTTCAACGTCAACTGCATTAATAGCTCCCATGCCTGTACCTAGGCTTCCTAGCAGAGTATCATACCATGCCCTATTATATCAACACCTACCTGTGTCTGGGAATGTGATGTTAAAATGTACTACAACCTTTTGATACTGTCTGCCTACCTTTTTACAGGTAGAAGGGATTTTGGTACTTACGTATTATCGCAACCACACCACATTTCTAACCGATAATATGCAAGTACTAAACAGTCATATGCTGTTCACGTGTCTACTATATTATTTCAAGTTACTGTGTAAAATTGAAGGTGTATAACCCTTTAAAAACATAAACCCACATTTTTAGGCTGTTGTCCTCATGTTCTTGTAGGTTTTCGGCACGTTTCTTGGGAGTCAGACTTGACAGGAGTGTCTGTAATCATTATGTAATTCCCAAAGCTTCCTTCACTTATGGCAGAAAGGTTAATGTAAAAGGTAGAACTGGTAATATCTGTTTACAGATTGTGACATGTTCCAAAAGTGCTATTTCTGTAGTCAGAAATTAAATGGGCTCTTGGACGTTACTGCTGCTTCTCTTCCTACTGCATATGATTGCTCCAGCATTTCTAATTCCCACTTGTCTCTCACTACCATTGGAGCTATTACAGACCTGTCAACTGTCCAGCTTTTTGCACAATGTCTACCTTTTTGCCACATATTTTTTGTCTGCCCCTCCTAAAACGTGTGACTGTCTACCAAGTCAGTGGGATGGTCTGAGAATGGAAGTCAGTAGGTAATGATATGCACATGTGGGATATGTATCAGCAGGCAGGTTCCTTTTACTTTTCATTAAGTATCATTGGCAAAACATGCTGGCCAGGAAGAGGACTTTTGTCATTATGCCTGTTTCTGACACAATGCAATACAATACTAATTTGGAGTTTACACTCCCCTTCTGAGTTGGAGATACAGTTGATCCACGATGACATTATGAATTACAGCAGGTGGGACATGTGCTTGCGATAATACGTAAGTACCGGGATTTTAACCAAGTGGTCTGTATGAACAGAGGTAGGTTTACCTGTTAATATTGATAGAACATATGCCCAATTTATGCTGCCTGTAATGACTGTGGTATTAGTACATATTATAAAAACTCCAGTAGTAAAATTTAGTGGTATTTTTGTATTATTGGGAGGAATACTAATTCTCTGTATAGTATGATTATCACACTTCTTCACATAGGTGAAGATTAACCGTTGTATTGATGTTGGATATTTCTTTGAATTTTCTCCTTTTCCCAAATAAAATATAGGAAATTGACAACATTTAATAGAAACTTTGGAATCAAATTCAAGGGTTACCTTAGGACTATTTGGTCGAATGTAATAATGACCCCTAACAGCGGACCAAAATGTAACATTACTGGACATTTTTATGTACCCGAAGATACAAGTAGCATTATATGGACAAATAAAGTTGTCCTGCTGTCTTTGCCCACAAAAACGATTTATCTTTGAGCATTCACTCCAACCTAGCTTTAGAGTATTATTGTCATTGTTTATTTTCCAAACTTGCATTTCTCCTGTTTGACACCCTACCCCAAGGGCTCCACTGAGTACAGTCAGTACAATAACAGTTAGAATCTTCATTATGTACAATAATATAACCTTTCCACATAAGTGGTATTAATCTGAAAAGTTGTTTTGATTGATGCTTTTTCAACTGTTTCAGACGACATTTGCCGTGAGTCTACAAAAAAAAAACACAAAACATGAAGTCACTTAATGACTTTCAACTTATCTGTTTTGCTCTTTTTCTTCAACTTTGTACAGTAGAAGTCCTAACTGAGCAATTATTTCAAAAGATCCTTGCCAATTACTATCCCACGGGACCGTCCATCTGGAGCGTCTTAATTGATACCTGTGTCCCAGAGGGAAGGTCTTTTCTGGCATAACAGGATCCTTTGGCCATAATTTGAATGCTGGCATTTCTGATGGGCTTTGACACAATTCAGAAATATCTTTTAACCATTGTTGATGGTGTACAGTTTCTAGTAATGGTCTGTTTGTACTAATAGAAGGATTGAATGGCAATTGTACAGGCATTTTTCTACCTGTCTTGACTTCAAAAGGTGAAATCTCTGTTTTACTTTGTGGAGTTGCTCTGACATCCAGCAAGATTCCAGGCAAATGTTTTAATCAATTTATGCCCTTTTCCAAGCAGGCTTTCTTAAGGCATTCCTTAAGAGTCCTGTTCATTCTTTCAACTATCCCATTAGACTGGGGATGGTAAGGAACATGAAATTGTTGCTGGATACCAAGCAAATCACATGAAGCTTTCATCAGTTTACTGACAAATTGTGGCCCGTTATCAAATTCGATAACTCGTGGCCATCCCCAATGACAAAAAATGTTTTTCCATAAGGCTTCTGCTGTAGCCTTAGCTGTCATTGTTTTTATAGGAATTGCTTCTACCCATTTTGAAAAAAACATCAATTATCACTACAAGATACCTGTACCCACCTTTAGCTGGGGGTAATGGACCTGCAAAGTCAATTTGGATGGCATACCAAGGTCCATCTGCTGGAGTTACCCTTAGTAACTGCATTTTTTTTCAATTGAGCATTAACCTGCAAACATATTAAGCATTCAGCATGCACTAAATTGCAGATTTTCTTTAACTGTGGATGCCAGTACTTGTTTTTTTTACAATTGGCCATAACTTTTGTGTACCTAAATGTCCCAATACTGATGATTAAATTTCACTAACTGTCATGCCTGTTGGTATGGTATATAAGGAAGACTAGAACCGTCTTCAAAACATTTTGCATAATATTGCCCTGGACTTTCTCCTACAAGAGTACATTTTTCTAACTCTTCATGCAGTCCAAACATAGTTTGGATCTGCAGCAAATCATGTTGTAATTTCTGAACTGAAAATGTCTGTATGGCATGTACTGCAGTGGTTTTATCTGATACACTAGAAAGGTGTTCTGTAGGATACAACTGCATTCCTTCCTTTACTGCCTTTTTTGCCATCTGATCAGCATATTTATTTAACAGAAAATTTTAATTTGTAGCTTTCTGATGTGCTTTTACCTTTAAGATACTGTAGCAACCCACAAGGGACTGACTATGAACCAAATTCCAAATATTCTGTAACACAGAAGCATGCTTGAGTGGTTTTCCCATGTTATCAACAAACCCTCTCTTAGCCCATGTAGACACATGCAGCCGCAAAGAATTAACTACGTATGCACTGTCTGAAAAAATAGTGACAGGTGTAAAATGCTGTAACACATAAATAACTGCTTCCAGTTCAGTTCGCTGAGCAGATGTGTCCCGGTAACTGAATCAGTCAGCTGTCCCATAGAAGGTTTTTCTGGTACTACTGCAAATCCAGTCCGATATTGCCCATTGTCCCAAAACTGAGCACCGTCAACAAAGATGGATGGCCTTTCTTCCTGAAAATCAGGAGACAGAATGGGCTTTTCTGGAAAACACTTTATGATTTGAAATGTGCTTAATGCATTTGTGTCGTTTTCCTTCATATCCCATAAAGTTAAATAAGTAATACTTATCTCCTGCCTTTATTGTAACTTGCTTGACACTAAACAATGCCAACCATTTTACAAACACTGCTTGACTGACATCATCAATCAGTTTATTTAGCTGAGTCTCATTTACCAAAGCCTGTATGGCATAATGCGGTGTCTGTACTATAATGTCTTTAGAAAAAGCTGTTAGGTATTCAGTTTGTTTTAAACCCCAATAAATGACCGAAACTTGCTGAATGCATGGGTAGTATCCCCTCTCAACATGTGTCATCTTCCTACTGAAAAGTGTAATGGGGCATAAAGTGTTTTCCATTGTAGAATCAGTGCCCTGAGGCCACTCCTGTAAAAGCACAACAGAAAGTGTGTTGGGTGTAGCTGCTGCCTGTAACACAAAAGGACATGTTAGACTTGGAGCTACTAATTCTGTAGCCTTGGCCAATGCTGCCTTTAAATCACAAAAAGCCATGCTTTCCTTTGGTCCCCACTCCAGAAAGGGTCATTCTTTCTGGATAAAAAGCATGTCATACAGAGGAGCTGCCATGCTGGCATAATCCTCTATAAATTCCCAATTATAATTCATGATACCCAAAAATTTGTGCAAATCCGGAATGGTTTATCTATTTGCAAAATTCCCTGCACCCTCTCCAGTCAAGGAGTACACCCAGAGGGATGTAAAATAGTACCTAGAAATTTTACTTCAGGTGACATGAATTGTACCTTTTCACTTTTAACCTTAAACCCTGCCTCCTGCAGTGTTTGAAAGACCTGTGTTACTTTAGCTAAATGCTGTTCTTTTGTTTCAGACTGCATTAGTATGTCATCAATGTAATGCAAAACAGAATCATCAGATTCTGAACCTGTCTTCTGAAACTGATTTAAAAGTGTTGGTGTGAAAGATTGCCCTCTAGTGTATGCTAACAATACTGCTGTCATTCTTTGGTGTTTAGATTTTATTGGATACTGCTTTTGCTGAATATAAGCCATAAAACGTTGTGGAATAAAATTCCAGAAACAACGTTTAAGTGTATCATTCCATACAGTGCCTACAGTTTTAAGAACCCAAGCTTCAAATGTAATCATGTTATTAAAAATACCCTTCTGTTCACCCCTCTGTTGGTTCTGTGTGTGAGGCGTGGCCTGCACAGCTCAACAATTTGCTGCAGGAGGTCTCTGTCCACTCTATAGCACTCCACTATCTCCAGCTCATGTAACCCCTGGTAGGTGACCCTAGGAGAGTTTCTAACATCCTAGACTGATGATAAACTTCAGCAGAAAAGCCTGCTGAGGCTATGATAGGACTTGTAACAGTAGTTTCTAATGCTTTAGACTGATATTCCTCTAACGGGGCTTGTAATTTTAAAAGGTCTTGATTAGCTAAGTCTGTTGCTCTAGCAGATTCAGATTCCTGTGTCTCCAACTGAACTTGTAATGTGTTTATTTCCTCCCTAGCAACAGTTACATCATGCTGTGCATCAGCCAGCTGCTTGTCATATTTTTCTTGCAAACGGACAATTTTACTCATTAACCCTTCTATCATACCAATAGCTTTACTGCCCTGTTCAATAACAGTTTGTGTAAAGGTCTTAATTTCAGTCTATGAGACTTTCAAAAACTGAGAAAATCCTTTTGTACATTCAGCGGTGTTGGCATGCAGTTTACCAGACGCATTCCATTTATCACAGTAAGTCTGAAAATGACACATGACATCAAAATCCTGCTGTTTGCTAACTTTAGCAGTCCAATCTTTAAACTCCTGCAAATCAGATGGTAAAGTACAAACTTTTACATCTATATCACCCTCTAACAAATCTTTTGCAACAGGATATATAGAAACAATAACCATTGTCTGTGCTTCAGGCATTAATTTATCCTAGTTGTGTTCCAGGTTTTGTAGAATACGTTTGACAAGGCATGCAAAAAGCAACATTTAAATAATTGCAAATGGCACATTTTTGAACATTCTGTGACACTTTTGTCTTACATACATACCAGTCAAAGGTAGAGATCCATTTACATAATGCTGCATCGTCAGTTTTCCTTAGTAAAGACTTACAGGTGTTAAAATGCTAATCATACAATGTATTTAAATAATTACACACATTTACATATGGTTCAGACACATCAAAAGTAAAAGACTGAGTGCACTTTTTGGCATTTTCATGAACTGCATTCATTGTTAAAAGAAAAACAGAAGAAAATATTTACCACAAATGTTCAGGACAAGGTGGCCAGTCTTGACACGAAGCCCAGTTGTGGAAAAATTTTCTGCTGTTTTTCACTAAATGCTGGTGATATGAAAATTTTGGCAGTAGTATTTTCATACCTCTGGGTCTCCAACTGCCTGAAGAAAAATTACCATACTGCCATGCAGTGTTTGTCCTCCAATGTCAATGGACAAAGGTTAGGAAGGGAATAATTGATTCTAAGGAAGTCTGTGCTGGAATGTTGCACTGGGAGAGGCACCTCTTCAGGTCACCCCCTGTTTGTTTTGACTGGACTGGTCTCACCACTGTTAAAGTTATACTATTTTATTCAGGTAGTCTGTACCTTTACTCAGTGAATACACTGAGACAGTTCTGCTGTTATATTAATTTACTACACATGAGGTTTACATCTAGCTTAACAATGAAAGGTATATACATCAAAGCTGTACTTCAGCTTACAGTTTTAGGTTTGCAAGAAAAGAATAATCAAAGTCTCTCATACAAAAGAAAAAGTCCAAATCCTTATAGTTTATTTTCTGCCTGCATCAGCAGTTTAGAGAATTTGCCAGAAAAATAAGTCTTTCCTTTCAAGCTGGTCTTCTGACAGTTTGTTTTCCATATTTTAAACATTCTGTTCCTGAAAATAACTCCTTTCGTCCTTGGCCTGTCTTTGCATATCATGTTGACGAAAACCAGCTGCATACAAAAGTTCATCTTGACCTGCTTGTAGATAATTTTACAAAACTGCATAGTTTATAAGAGATAAAATATTTTACTTCTGATTCTTATTAACAATGAATGCCAAGCTATATAGTTTTGCCAAGTTCGGTAACAGAGTTCTAGCTGAGTGCACTCTACACACTGAAATGCAGAACTTTTATTTCACATTTTCAGAAAAATCCACAGAAATCCATTTTAACCTGTTCTTTACTCTCACACCGACCAGTCACGAGTGGAGTCCCACAGGGTTTGGTTTTGGATCCTCTCCTGTTTGGTAAATACTTCTCTGAAGGCAAGGCCAACATGAAGGGAATCTGGCTGACAAAGTTTGCAGGCGATTTCAAGTTGGGAGCTATTATTAACTCTCCAAGTGATGCCGACATCATACAGAAAGGCCTCAGTGACACCAACAACTGGTGTCAGAACCATGGCCTTAAGCTCAATGCCAAAAAATGTGTCGTCATCCCCCTTGGGAAAAACCCAGTTCCCTTGAATTACCAAATTGATGGTAGTCTACTGAACACAGAAGACATTATAAGAGATGTGGGAACACAGGTTGACAGCAACCTCTCTTTTGACCACCACATTGCCACCGTGGTCAGAAAGTCCTTCTATGTGGCACATCTCATTACTAAGGGTTTTGCATCCAGGAAGAAAGAGGTCATTGTCTCCCTCTAGTCTTCCCTCATTAGGCTAGTCATCAAGTACAATGACCCATTTAGCATGTACCTCACTAGACACCTGCAACAACTGGAGAGGCCACAAAAGTACCTCACAAAGAGGATCCTAGGACTTAAACACTTGTCCTATATGGACAGACTCAAAAAACTCCAACTATTTTCTGTCTCATATCACCTACTTAGAGGCGATCTCTGCTTGACTTACAAAGCCATGTCTGACACAGCTCTGTTAGAAATGCTACATCTAAAAAAAATCTCAATCCCTCCACAACACATGCTCCAGAGACATCAACCTCATTACCACAATCAAAAGAACATGCTGGAGGGACAGGTTCATAACCCAGGGACTGCCCATGCTATGGAATAGACTTCCCATACATGTCAAGCAGAGCACCTCACTGGCCCTCTTCAAGAGAAATCTTGAGTAGATGGAAAATAGAAAATTCACCCCGGGATCACTCCAGTGGATCTACTTGACAGAGGCACTAGGAACTAAGGTCGGGTGGCACAATGCCAGGGTAATCCTATGGCTAGGCTTGTAAAGGCTCCAGGGCCATTAGCCTAGTGCACACCTATGAACCTGTGAACTATGGCCTTATCCTCTTTGATGGCATATTGAAATGGGATGGACTCCAAAAGCATTCTAGAAGCAGCAACCTGATCCTTTGTTCATACCTTCAAAAAGCACCACGAGCTGGATTCCTTTCCAAGATCCAGAGCAGGCTTAACTAGGAGAATTCTCCAAGGGCTCTTTGATCTTTATCCCTCCATGTCCCAGGTAGGGTAAGCTTTGGGAATCTACACAAAATGCCACTGATGCTGGGAGAATGAGTACTATAGTACAGTTGCACATGTCCAAATTACTTGTGTGAAGGCTGCCAGCCTAGCCAGATAGAATTTTATAGATAATTCTATCATTTGTAAATATTAATTTATGACACAGGCTTGTTGTCTTAAATGGAAAAAAACTGCTGTTAGATGTGGAACTGAAAAAAATGTAACAACAGTACACTCTGCTAGCAGAAAGCTGACCAAGTAAAGCATGTTGTGACCCTTTGATCTAAAGGCGTATCCAGCCTGGCTAGATGAAGACATTCTTTCTGTTGTTTTAACCAAGAGTTAAATTGCTAGATTTAAACATGCAAATGTATTTTTATTGGTCTGCTTCCTGACCAGCTGCAAGATAACACAAGGAGATGGTAAGAATGTAAATGTAGTTTTTGTTAGCCTGGGAACCCAGGGAAGTGTGAAGAATGATGTAATGGGAACCAGATATGTGATTTTAAAAACAGAGAGAATCAGAGACCATTATGGATTTTTGTCTTGACCATCCAACTCACAGCACTGTTTGGCTCTATAAGTAAGTTTATCTTAGACTTGTGGTTTCTATTAGAAATAGCTAGAAATTTCTGTGATGTCAGAACTGTACTCTGGATTATTTTAAGTATTTCTCTGTGATTTCTGAACTTTTGACTATCACTGTGTAGTAAGAAGTATTGTTTTGTGTTTTTATTATTTATTATTAAATATTTAAAAATCTTTCAACTGGGGCTGTTTTGTATAGAGATAATTTAAGCTCTTAAGAGTACTTGCATGCCTTTGGTAAAATTGTACAAAGCCACTCCAATAGCTTTAACCATGGGCTATACTACTAATTGGATAATAATATTGCACAGTAATCATTGGACACCCTTTTAATGGCCTTTGAGTAGCTGATAAATATTAGCTGGGTGGTGGCAATAATTTCTACTGTATAGTCTGGGTAAAAGGGGCACAGCTGGAAAACCTGTGCCAGCCTTCCCCAGGAGTGTCTGTGTGGTTGTATAAACTCTTATCTCAAAGTGTGTGTGTGTGTGTGTGTGTCAGCTACTTGAGCAGGGACATGAAGCACTGGTTGGACAGAGAGGGTGCTGGAAATTTTAGCTTGCCCAGCTGGCTGAGACCTGGACCCTATAGCTGTGCCAGTGGGGATTCTTATTGGGGATCTGGAGAGCAAGGCAGCGACCAGCCCCAGACTGACTGTGATCTCTGTGTACTCTTAAGGGAAAATGCACTTTACTGTGTGCATTTGTTATCCTTTACTCCTATATGAGATGCCCCTCACTGGTGTTAGTGGTGAGGATTGAGGCTCTTTGATTACTGGGGCAGGGCACAGGCATCACATATCAATTGTTTGGCAGGGGTGGGATATCCACACCATATATTAATTGGTTGGCAAATACTAGTTGACTTGTAATGGTGTGGATAGACTGAATTCCTGTAGCTTGTGTACAGTGAGAATTGAAGCTGTTTTGTACTCTAAATCGGCCAAGCAGTGAATACTCAGAGTTCAGATCATAATTGTTTTATTTCTTTTGTTAGCTTAGTTGGTCAGGGTGAGCAGGCAACATGTCAGCAGAGGAGTATGGAAAGCTGACAAGGAGCCAACTGGTGGAGATGTGCCAGGCTAGGGGACTGGTGCATGGAAACCTGACTAAGGCAGACCTAATTGCAGCCTTAGTTACAGCTGCATCAGAAAACAGCAACCAGGAGGACAATCGGACTGGCAGTGGAGATATAATACCCTCAGAGAATGGACAGTACAACCTTTCTGCAGAGGACTTAAAAATCCATCTGGAGCTAAATAGACTTGAGTTGGAGGCCGGGCGTGTGGAAATAGCAGCAACTGAGAGACTGGGGTGTCTAGAGAGTGAGGACAATGAGAGACTGCGACGTTTGCAGGCTGAGGAGAATGAGAAACTGCTACGCCTGGAAACTGAGGAAAAGCAGAGGCAGCATGAGAAGAAGATGCTGACTCTTTGCCAGAGTCATGGAGGTAATAGGGAAGGGAGTAACTGGACCCCAGAAGCACAACAGGTCAGTAAATTTCTTCTGCAATTTAAAGAGGGGGATAATTTTGATAGTTTCATTCATATGTTTGAGAGGCAATGCAAATAGTATAGTGTTGACCAAAGGCTCTGGGTACGGTTCCTCACCCCCTTACTCCATGGTAAACCTGTAACTGTTTTGTCAAAAATGTCTGATGTTGCATGTTTTGATTATACTGCTGTTAAAAAGCATCTGTTAGAATTGTTTAAGCTAACACTTGAAACGTATAGGAAAATGTTTCATGAGCACAGATGCAAGGCAGATGAAAGTGTGTGTGAATATGTTGCTGAACTGAACACTTATTTCCATAGGTGGGTGAGTGGATGTCAGGTCATCACTTTTGAAGGGCTGGCAGACCTTTTGGTGAGGGAACAAGCCCATAGCACTTTGCCTGAGGACATGAGGATCTGGTTAGCTGATAGACAATGTGTTACTTCAGATGAGTTGGGGAAGAAGGGAGACCAATACCTGGCAAGCAGGTCAGCCCTGCACAGGAAAGGGACTCCAGTACTGCTCATGGGTCTAAAGGAACCCAGAGTGGGAAGCACAGACTGCCTCAACAGAATCTGCCAGTAGCAGGGGAAGCCACTAGTCCAGGTACACGTCCAGAAGCTAGAGTTAAATGTTTTGAATGCAACCAGTGGGGCCATGTGGCATACAGATGTCCATGGAGGCAAGGTGAGGAACAAAAGGTGAGGGAGCCAGTAAGTGAGAAAGAAAAAATGCCAATAGTAGGTTGTCTTGAGACAACAGGGGTACCAAACTACCATCCTGTAAATGTCCTGATAGGGAAGGATTTGGATGAAGCAGTACCATGTGCTTATGCAGTTACACGTGGTCAGGCTAGGAGGCAAGCATGTGGGTCTGGTAGCCTGGGGGAGACCCAGACAGACTGCATATTTGCAGCCAGAACTGGTAAGGTGGTTACTTCAGGGAGGGAGCTACCCTGTAGCAGTGAGACTGAAGGTGAGCCACAGCTGCTTGTGGGTACTGATGTTCCCTTGGACAGAGTGACTGCAAAGCTAGAGGTGAGTAGTAGTACCCAGGCTGACAATGAGGCACCACTGTCAGAGGATGCCAGACTTCCAATGGAAGGGGAGCTGGGGAGGTTTACAAGAAGAGAGTTGAGACAGGCTCAGCTCTCAGACCCTACATTGCAAGGCCTGAGAAAGGTAGCTAGGGAGGCACCTGATTCTCAAGGAAAGGGGGGATCTGTATACTGCAACAAAGGACTACTATACAGAGAGTGGACCCCTGAGGGAGGGCTAGAAGGTGAGAGAGTACAGCAGCTGGTAGTGCCTAGAGCCTACCATCTGGCTCTTTTAGCCATAGGCCATGATATTCCATTTGAAGGTCATATGGGCATAAAACATGCAAAGAGGCATATTATGCAGAACCTCTATTGGCCTGGAATTTCCAGAGATGTAGCAGGGTACTGCAGGACCTGTGAGCAGTGCCAAAAGTTAGGCAAGTCAGGAGACAAGGTGAGAGCTCCTTTGATGCCTTTGCCTGTTATTGAGGAGCCATTTCAGAGGGTAGCTATGGATATTGTGGGTGCTCTGAGTACCCCAAGTTCCACAGGGAAAAAGTGTATCCTAGTGGTAGTGGATTATGCGACACGATACCCTGAGGTGGTGGCTTTGTCCTCCTTTGAGGCAGAGAAGGTGGCAAATGCATTGTTAGAGATTTTCAGCAGGGTAGGTTTCCCAAAAGAAATACTGACTGACAGAGGTTCCAATTTCATGTCAGACCTGCTGGCTTGTCTGTGGAAGACCTGTGGGGTGAAGCAAATGAAGACCACCCCCTACCATCTCCAGACTAATGGTCTTGTTGAGAGGTTAAACTCTACAATCAAGCCCATGCTACAGGCATTTGCAGATCAGTTTAAGAGGGAGTGGGACAAATACTTGCCCCATCTGTTGTTTACTTACAGAGAAGTTCCCTAGGAATCCACGGGTTTTCACCCTTTGTGTTGCTGTATGGACATAGGGTGAGAGGACCTTAGATTTAATTTGAGATGAGTGAGAAGGTGAGTGCAAGTCTCACAAGAAGTCTGTTGTGGCATATGTTCTAAACCTCAGGACAAGCTCAGGGAATTCATGGGCTTGGCCCAGGAGAACCTGGCAGAAGCCCAACAACAGGAAAAGGTGTAGTATGACAGGAATGCTCAAGCTAGAGAGTATGCTGTGGGGCAGCAGGTAATGGTTCTCATTACTGTCAGACACAACAAGCTGCAAGCAGCTTGGGAGGGACCTTACAAAGTGGTAATAAAGGTAAGTGATGTTAATTACATGGTGGAACTGCTAGGCAGAAGGCAGGGGCACAAATTGTACCATGTTAACGTGATGAATCTTACCATAATAGGGAGGCCCTTGTGCTGAGCATTTGCAGTGGATTGCAGGAGGAGTCTGAGGGAGATCTGGGGACTGATCTCCTCATTGAGGCTCAGGCTGACACCTCAATGGAAGGGGTAGCAGTGTCCCAGTAGCTATCTCCTACCCAGGTTCTAGAAATTCGAGCAGTGTTGCTGGAATTTGGGGACATGTTCACTGGGAAACCAGGGTGCACCCACCTGGGGCAGCACCAGGTGGATACAGGACCCCAAAGGCCTATTAGTCAGGCCCATTATAGAGTGCCTGAGAGAGTCAAACAGACTCTGAGGTAGGAGGTACAGGAGATGTTGGAACTAGTAGTGATTCAAGAGTCCAACAGTCCCTGGGCCTCCCCTGTTGTGCTGGTGCCAAAGAAGGATGGCAGCACCAGGTTCTGTGTGGACTACAGCAAATTAAATGGTCACACAGAGTCGGATGCTTACCCCATGCCTAGGACAGATGAGGCCCTAGAGCAGCTGGGTGGGGCTAAGTATCTTACAACCATTGCTCTTACCAAGGGTTACTGGCAGGTGCCCTTGACTCTCAGTGCTAGAGAGAAGTCAGCCTTTGTGACTCCTTTTGGCTTGTATGAGTTCACAAAGATGCCCTTCGGAATGAAGAATGCCCCAGTGACTTTCCAGAGGCTGGTAGATAATATCCTAGCATGAGCAGTAGGGTTTGCCCATGCTTAGCTAGATGATATTGCCAGCTACAGCCATTCCTGGCCAGAGCACCTTCAGCATGTCAGGGAGATGCTGGACAGACTACAGAGTGCCGGGTTGACCATTAAGCCTAGATGGGTATGGCAGAGGTCTCCTACCTAGGACATAGAGTGGGGAGTGGTAAGATAAGGCCAGAACCTGCTAAAGTGGAAGCCATTCAGGCATGCCCTGCACCTGTTACTAAAAAGCAGGTGAGGGCATTCCTAGGGACAGCAGGGTACTACACAAAGTCCGTTTCCAGTTATAGTACCATAGTTGCTCCCCTCACAGACCTGACAATGAAGAACAGGGCAGATAAGGTAGTGTGGACCCCAGCATGCGAGCAGGCATTCTAGATGCTTAAAGAAGCTTTAGGAGGACCCCCTGTGTTAGCCAGTCCAGATTACAGCAAATAATTTGTTGTGCAGGTGGATGTTTCGAACCATGGGGGGGGGGTGCTGTACTTAGCCAGATTTATTCAGAGGTAGAGGAGCACCCAGTTGTTTATCTCAGTTTTAGGCTCCAGCCCAGGGAGGAATGCTATGTAGCTGTAGAAAAGGAATATCTATCTATAGGGTGGGCACTGAAGAAACTTCAGCTTTATCTGTATGGAAGGAAATTCACTGTTATGACAGATCACAACCCCCTAACATGGTTAAACAGAGCCAGACAGCAAAATGCCAAGTTGCTAAGATGGAGCCTAGGGTTGCAAGCGTATATGTCAGTGCAGCACCACAGTGGGATTAGCAATGCCAATGCAGATGGGCTCTCAAGGCGGGGACGGGGTAAGGTATACTCAGACCTAACTCTCTCAAGCAGTGTTTCTCAAGGGTCACTTGAAAAACTAACTTGAGTTCTTGGGGAGGGGGTGTGAAGGCTACCAGCCTAGCCAGATAGAATTTTATAGATAATTATATCATTTCTAAATATTAATGTAAGACGCAGGCTTGTTGCCTTAAATGGGAAAAAAAACTGCTGTTAGATGTGGAACTGAAAAAAATGTAACAACAGTTCACTCTGCTTGCAGAAAGCTGACCAAGTAAAGCATGTTGTGACCCTTTGATCTAAAGTCAACTCCAGCTGGCTAGATGAAGACATTCTTTCTATTGTTTTAACCAAGAGTTAAATTTCTAGATTTAAACATGCAAATGTATTTTATTGCTCTGCTTCCTGACCAGCTGCAAGATAACACAAAGAGATGTTAAGAATGTAAATGTAGTTACTGTTAGCCTGGGAACCCAGGGAAGTGTGAAGAATGACGTAATGGGAACCAAGAATGTGATTTTAAAAACAGAAAGAATCAGAGACCATTATGCATTTTTGTCTTGACCATCCAACTCACAGCACTGTCTTGCTCTATAGGTAAGTTTATCTTAGACTTGTGTTTTCTCTTAGAAATAGCTAGAAACTAGAAAGATTAGACTAAGAGTTTTTCTGTGATGTCAGAACTGTACTACTTAATTATTTTAAGTATTTCTCTGTGATCTCTGAACTCTTGACTGGCACTGTGTAGTATTGCCTTGTGTTTTTATTATTTATTTTTAAATATTTTAAAACCTTTCAACTGTGGCTGCTTTGTGTAGAGATAATTTAAGCTCTTAAGAATACTTGCATGCCTTTGGTAAAATTATACAAACCCACTCCAATAGCTTTAACTGTGGGTTATATTACCAATTGGATAATAATATTGTACAGTAATAATTGGACACCTTTTTGAGGGTCTTTGAGTAGCTGATAAATATTAGCTGTGTGGTGGCAGTGATTTCTACTGTATAGTCTTGGTAATAGGAGTACAGCTGGAGAACCTGTGCCAGCCTTCCCCAGGAGTGTCTGTGTGATTGTATAAACTCTTATTGCAAAGTGTGTGTGTGTGTGTGTGTGTGTGTGTGTGTGTGTGTGTGTGTGTGTGACTGTGTGACTGTGTGACTGTGTGACTGTGTGACTGTGTGACTGTGTGTGTTTGTGTGTGTGTGTCAGCTACTTGGGCAGGGACACGAAGCACTGGTTGGACAGAGAGTGTGCTGGAGATTTTAGCCCAGCTAGCTGAGATCTGGACCCTATAGCTGTGCCAGTGGGGAGTCTTATGGGGGACCTGGAGAGCAAGAGAGCGACCAGCCCCAGACTGACTATGATCTCTGTGTGCTCTTAAGGGAAATTGCACTTTACTGTGTGTATTTGTTATCCTTTCCTCCTATATGAGACGCCCCTCACTGGTGTTAGTGGTGAGGATTGAGGCTCCTTGTTTGCTGGGCCAGGGCACTGGCGTCACAACCTGTGACAGTAGATGTTAGAATTCCTCAGTGCCTCAGTGGCAGCACCCATTTGCCATCCCCCAGTCTCTGCATTGTTTGAGGTAGGTTTCAACATCTTTGATTTGTTTGTTGTTGAATTTATTTTTATATGATATTGTTGTTGGCTGCAAATTCATTTTTAGATTTTTAGTAAATCAGGTGCTTTCCTGTCCTCCTCTGTTGAAGTGAAAAAGTGGGAACACTCACTTCCTGTGACAGCAGTTGGCTTCTCTCTCAAGATATGATCAGATAATCAGCTGTCATAAGAAAAGGGTGGTGGAGTCTGAGATTTTGAAATCTGGCCAGTATGGAGTTACCTTGGTTGATAACCCAACATGCTGCCACTGAGGCAGTGGGGAATTCAATTATTTGCTGTTACAGGTAAGTAGAACTTGTGCAAATGGACTTTCATACCTGGCCTTGCGTTTCTTAATGGTAAGTTTGAAGAACTGAATTAATATTTTGCATTCCCTTTTTATAATGATGAAGTGGTGTTTCTTACAGATGGCCAAGAGCTTTTTCTCTTTCCTTATACATTTTGCTGATGTGGTAGTTTTAGCATATGAGTTTAGTTTTAGGCTTGCCATTATTATTACATCCGGCTGGTATAGATGCCCCAGTGTATCTGTCCAAGAGGGGATAAACTTCATAGTTATAGGCAGCAGCTTCAGGTATTAGGTTTACTGGGAAGCCATACCATTTTTGATTATGAATGAGTAACTGGTTTTGTAATAATCCTTGAATGTAGATGCATTATTTTGGGCTGTAATGCAAGGCAGGTTTTCAGGGAGAAAGTAACATAAAGATAGTCATATTTGACTACTGAGTAAGTAGTAAACAGGGTGATGCAATTGCAGGATGTTTTGTGAGAGAATGATCAAATTGAATACTAAGGGGGTAACAAGCAGGGTTGTGAAACTGGGTAATTAATTAATGAATGCCAGTAGACATATGACTGAGCAACTCTTGGTTCTTCTGCTCAAATCTCTGCCACAAAACGTCTTTATACCTTCTTAATGGGTACTTGACTAAATTTTATATTTTACATATATGGCTGTTGTGTAGGGAAATGTTCTGTAATGAATTTTGTGGAAAATAATCATTTTTAAATGTACTGTTTAATTTAAATCTGCAACTGAGGTATGCTACAATCCTCAATTCTGAGCTGAGATACCAGATGACTAGAGGCTACTGAGTTTCTAAAAATCATAAGTTTCCCTTTTTTTTGCATATTTATACTATTTACTGCACATTTTTTGCCTGCCACCTACTTTTGAACTGTATTTATATACTGTGTACTAAACTATACTGTTGTACTGCAGTTGTTTGCATTGTTGTGCCTGTCTAATCAAATTTTATTGCTGTTTTCACATTTACAAAGCTTTTTCTTTTTTCTGTTTTAACTGCTTAAGTATTTACTGGTATTTTTCACCATTTTAAAGCTATCTGTTCTGTGTGTTCTGGTTTTCCTGCCAAGCAGTGTGTTTAAATAACTGATCTGTTAGCTGTTTAAAACATTCTTTATAGCCTCCTTGCTGATTTTCTGCTGTTTTTTTTTAGTGTCTCACTGCTATTTTTCTGCTGTGTTAAACATTCTGTAGTGTTTCCCGCCTAAACTAGGGTAGCTAGTAAGCTGTAGCATAGTCCAGATACAGGCTTGCTACATCTAGGTTTGCTTGTAGTGGTTGTTTGTTCTGAGAACTTTTTCCAGGCTATCTTGGATTGGAAGGGGCCTATCTGCACTTTAGTGAGAGGATTTTATTCATTTGAGCATGTCTGGTAAAGGGATGTTGGTCTAGAGCTTGGAATAAGCATCCTTATTGGTCCTTTTGAATCTTTTTAAAGTTTTTTTTTTTAAGTTTTTAGCTTCTGGTTTTTAGGCCCTGCATTTGAGCAAATTTCTACTTGTTTGCACATTGTGCAGCACAGTGCACTGCTGCACAAAGCCAGACAGTTAAATTCAACAATATTTCCCTTAGATACTACTGTAGCACACTAGTGTAGCCCTCATCCTTCATGCTTTCTCAGGCAAAGAAATACTGCTAGTGAGCTGTAGCCTATTAAACACTAGCAATAAATAAATAAATAAACCCCCTTGCAGAAATTTCCAAAAATTGACCTCCTCCGTGAATGATTCTGAAAAGCCACCCCTATGACAACAGTCTTTAACCTACCATTATGGACAGTTGGACTACCCTTGTTTCTCCTGCCAACCTTGTTGACTTGGCTCTCTTGCAGCAGTGTAGCTATTGCCTCATGTACACTGACAACCCTCTACTAATAACTCACTCTGGTACAGAGTGTGAGAGATGTATCTGCACCAAGAATCTTAAATCCATGCTCTCTCACACTCAAAACAGTAACATGGAAGAGGTTGTCAACTCACCCATCACTACATATGCACATAGTACTATTACTCATACACATCAAACACAAAAATCTACATATGCAGAGGTTCTCCATGAAAAACTTACCTAAATGCCAGAGACTTCCAAAACATGACTGGTACAACTAACACAGTCCCCACAGCACCCACGACACATAGCAACACCAGTGTCTCACCCACCTAGCCTGTAAGGCAAAACACTCAAAAACCAAATTTTCTTGTCATTGGAGACTCAGTACTGAAACACACAGATGTCCTACTCACCAGGGTGGACAAGGAGAAAATCACAGTCAGCTGTCTGTCCAGTATCAGAATTCATCATATCACTCATGCACTGTGGTCTCTCAGCAACAAGTACCATTATGACTCTGTCATACTTCATGTTGATGTGAATGGCCTGAGATGTACCTCAATGGACTGTATGAAGAGAGACATGATTGAGCTGTCTGAGTATGTGTCCCAGGCAGGTATGTCCAGAGCCTTGTGCAGCATACTACCCTCACCTAGAATGGTGTCACAGGATAAACAAAAAATGACTGATTTCAATAACTGGCTTAGTTTTTGGTGTCATTCAAAGGGGATCCAGTTCCTGTCAGCCTGGAAGCCATGGTCAGCAAACTTAACTGCTTTGCCAGAGACAGTTTGCACCTGGCACCTCTAGGCTTTCAGCTGCTGGCAAAGACTTTTGCCTCCTCCATAGTGCCTTTTTAGGTAAGGTCTTGAAAAAAACATTAACGACATGAAATTAGCAAACCAGAACAAAATAACGATCATGCTGCTAAATGCTAGGAGCTTAAACCAAAAGCTGCACTCCCTGGAAACACTTCTATCAGTACAAGATGTAGATGTCTGTGCAGTCACAGAGACCTGGTTCAAGGCCTTAGAGAGTACCCCGGCCTTGCAAGGCTACAATGCCTTCCACACCTTTAGACCACAAAATGAACATGTGAAAACCAAAGGAGGTGGTGTTTCTATCTATATTAGCAATACATTCACCTCCTGTTTAGTTAGACTGGACAACTCCATGGAGTTACTCCAAGTCCGGGTTACAGTGAGTAAGACCCCCATTCAAGTCATAGCAAGTCATAGATCCCCCTCCATGGGTTATGACACCCATGAAGCCTACTTGACCAAACTGGAGACAATCCAAATTTACTGATTACTCTGGTTATGGGGGATTTCAATTATCCCGCCATCAAATGGGAAACCTATGCTAGCCCAACTCGCTAGCAAAAAAGTTCCTTGACTTTGTTAATTCAAATGTCCTGGAACAAGTTGTTCACACCCATACCAGAGGAACAAACATTCTAGATCTGGTCCTCACTAACATGTTAAACAGATGCACTGCAGCAACTGTTGGACACTCATTAGTTTCATCTGACTACAAAAACAGTCACCTTCGAGCTGGTACTGACACCAGAACTCACAAAGGGTGAAATCAGACTAAAAAACTTCAAGTCAAACTATAACCTCCTAGGTAAAGGTATACATGCATTCCAAGCCTCACCCAAAGATGGAAGTGGTAACTACGCCAAAGCTTACACTAAAGCCCTGTACGATCACTTTCATAAGTGTATAAACTCGGTTGTACCAGAAAGAATCAAAGCTAGAGCCCCAAGTAAAAACAAGCTGCCATGATGGACATCCAGCATCAACAGACTTTACAATAAATGCAAAATGTTGCTGTCCAAGAAAACAAAAGCAAGGCCCCGACAATGGAAATCACCCTCCTCAGCCTCACCAGGCAAATAAGACAACTTGTTAAATCCTCTAAGGGCTCCTTTGAGAGAAACTTAGCAAGTACAGCCAAGGATAACCAAAAGGCCTTTTACAGCTACATACAAAGCCTAAAAGGTAGGACCCAAGCATGTGCAAAACTAGTGACCAATGGTATCACACATACTCTGATGCCACTGAGATAGCAAACCTGCTAATGGATAGGTTTGGTGAAAATTTCACTCCCTTATCCCCTTCTAACTTATCACAAACCTTCCCCCAAACTTCTCCCCCACCCTACATATCTGAAGACCAGGTCCTCAAAGCCTTGACCAAGGCAAAAAACACAGCTCTGTGGGACCAGATGACATCCCAGGCTGTCTTCTCAACAGGCTAAAACATGAACTAGCATCACCATTAAGTACCCTTTTCAGTCATAGCCTAACCACAGGCTTTGTTCCTGCAGAATGGATAACATTAACAGTTATTCCCCTCCACAATGTTGGCCTAGCAACAGACCCGGGAAATTAGACTCATAAGCCTGACCAACCTCATCTGTAAAGCTATGGAATGTGTCATTAGGGACCTCATAAATAAAGACATAGGTGACCTCCAAACCCTGGATACTATCCAATTTGGCTTCATCAAGTGCAGATCCTGCCTATTGAATCTGTTGGACTTCTTTGAAAATGTGACCAGGGTCATTGACGAGGGCAAATCTGTGCACATAGCATACCTCAACTTGGCAAAGGCTTTTGACACAATCCCACATTCAGGCATTACCAACAATCTCACCAAACTGAATGTAAACCCCTTTGTTGTAAGATGGGTTGCCAGCTGTGTCACAAACTGGACATACACTATCAAAGTGGGTGACTCCACAGAAACCAGCAGACTTGTTACCAGCAGGGTGCCACAGGGGTCAGTGCTGGTCCCTCTACTGTTTGGTATATACTTCTCAGAAGTTCATGTCAAAACTAAGAGGTTGTAGCTGACCAAGTCTGCAGACAACTGCAAATTAGGAGCAACCATTAAATCCCCAAATTATGTCAATATACTCCAGACGGGTCTCATGTAGACCAACAACTGGTGTATTAGTCATGGTCTCAAACTGAATGCATAGAAATGCATCATCATTCCTTTTGGCACAATGTCCCTTCACACTTAATCTACAATACCCTGAATACCCACAAAGTATTAAAGGACCTGGGATCACGAGTAAACTTGATTAAATTGTAGGTACAAAACACTGCATTTCTGCTCTACTGCAGTTACGTTTCAGCTGTTCAGTAGGTCATTTTTTTGTTAAGCTTCAGAGTTGCATTTTCAAATTGTAAACTAGTTGATTAATTTGTATCACAACTCTAAAGTTGATTGTTAGTCACTTTATTACTACTCAATCCAACTTTGATCATATAAACCCTCTTAATGCTTAATAGTGCTTTAGATTAGGATGTTTGTCTGAAGATCAGTGAATCATACAAATGAAGCATATGGGACAGTTATGTGCACTTTTTTCATTGTTTCTTGCACTCTGCAGTGCACTATACAAAACACAATGGTAGCATCCACTAAATTAAAGTGGTTCTTAATGATGAGGTTGCCACTGACCTATGAATAGTAGGTGAACACCTGTTCAGCTTCTTACACTGTTGGTCTCTGTGCACAGGAAGATAAGTGTGGAATGGCTGAAACTTCCAAATCTTGTCAGGGATAAAATAAGAGTGATAGCACAAAGGCCGTAACTCCAGTCTTAAAGGGGAGATTAACTGGGAGCACTAGATGACTGAACCTAGTAGGGCAATGGATAAGGAGTATGATACACAAGACACAGGAATTCATTTCAGCAACATTGATGGGTTCAGAGTTCACCACAATGACTGCAGAGGGCTGCTTAAAGTAGAAAAATAAAGATGGGTTGAAGGTGATAGTTTCACAGTGGGAATCAAGACTGACTGGCAAAACAATATAATTTGTGTTCAAACCTGTATTTCTGATTCAGATGTAGCATGCAGGCTTCTCTTGCATTGCCATTAAATTGTTTAACAACAAAAAAAAAAATTCATTTTTTCACTGTTGTTGCATTTCTGTTTCTAGTGCTGGCTGGGTACTCATAGGTCAGATTGTCATGCCAAGGAATATTTCTGCTGCAACATGTGGAAGAAATCAGACTGGACTGATCTCACTGAAAGCAATCAATGTTCTTCAGAATGAAACAGCTGTCAATGCATCTGCAGTTTTTTGTATTAAACTATATGCTGGTGAGTAAAAGATGATACCTTTATTATATAAAGGAAGTTTGTGTGCATGATTTGTGTGCATGATATAGTAATGAAACTGCAGAAAAGATAGTCTCATCTTTTCACAAATTGATTTTAACAAATTAGGGTTATTTTTCTACTTCCACTGGAGCAGATTAGTCATTTTTAAATCAGCGGTTTGAATTGGAGATTGCAGTACAGTGATGAGTGGGAAATGTACCTTTTTCTCACTGTAGTGCGATCTCGGAGTTGGTATATATAATTTAGGGGGTGTGGGGGGGTGCAGCCCCCTTGCAAAACTGCTGATAGTTATTTACTGTAGGGCGTCTTTAATCAGAGAACTGTTCCTTTAAGTGAAGACCATACTTCTGCTCACTTAGATAGTTCAGTGTTCGGGTTTCGTTATTGTCAGCTTTCAAGCAACTGGAGTTTTGCTGATTTGGTCCCGATCGTTTGTAAGTTAATTAAATGAGTCTTTGACCTTTTGAAATAGACCCATTTATATATATATATATATATATATATATATATATATATATATATATATATATATATATATATATGTATGTATATATATATATATATATACATATATATATATATATGTGTGTGTGTGTATATATTTATATATATATATATATATATATATATATATATATATACATTTATACATACACACACATATATATATATATATATATATATATATATATATATATATGTATAGATAGATATATCTGAGCTGAACTGAGGTAGACTACCAACCATAACTCTGGGCTGAGATAACCAGACAACTAGAGGCCTTTGAGCTTCCCAAAACTGCATTTGTCTGCCTTACTGTGCCTGCTAAATCATATTATACTGCAGTTTTCACAGTTTGCAAATCTTTTTGTTGCTATTTTGAGTGTTTGCTAAGTAATTGTTGCTACTTCTACTGTTTGCAAAGTGTCTGTTTTGTTTGTTGTTTTCCCGATAATCAGGGTTTTAAATAACTGATTTATTTGCTGTTTGAAACATTCTTTAGTATCTTCTTGCTGTTTCTCTGGTGTTTAAAGCATTTACTAGTTTCTCACGGCTGTTTTTCTACTGTTTAATACATTGTTTTCATGTTTCCAACCTAAATTAGTGTAGCTAGTAGCTGTAGCATATCCAGATACAGTCTTGCAGCATCTGGGTCCGTCTGTAATGGCTGTTGTATTCTAAGCACATTTTCCAAGCTGTCATTGATTGAAAGGGGCCTTTCTGCACCCTAGTGAGAGAATTTGTGCTGATTGGAACCTGTCTGGTGAACAGTCATTAGTCTAGGCCATGGAGTAAGCACCTTCATTGGTTCTTTTTGTTTTTTTAAGTTTTTTTTTTTTTTTTAAGTTTTTAGTTTCTGGTGTTTAAGCCCCATGTTTCACCAGGTTTCTGCTTGTTTGCATGTCATGCAGCATCGCGAAGTGCCTCGCAATTGTGCTCCATAGCTGGACAGATAATTTCAACAGTTTTTCCCTTAGATACAGCTGTAGTACATTACTGTAGTTCATATCTTTAGTACATTTCTGGTCTAAGAAGTATTGCTAGTGAGATGTGACCTATTAAACCACCAGCCAAAACCCCCAGCAGAAATATCCATCTACAGAGCACCTCCTAGATCAGTTCTGAAAGCATGCCCTTTGTGATAACAGTTCTTCAAACCTAGCATTATTGACAGTTGCACTACCCTTGTTTCTCCTGCCAGCCTTGTTGACTTGGGTCTTCTGAGGCAGTGTAGCAATTGCCTCATGCACACTGACAACCCTCTACAAATAACTCACTCTAGTACACAGTGTGAGAGATGTATCAACACCAAGAATCGTGAATTCCTGCTCTCTTGCATTCAAAACAGTAACACTGAAGAGGTTGTCAACTCACCCATCATTATTCATGCACATACTACCACTACTCATATACATAGTGCACATCTAACACATAAATCAACTTAAGCAGAGGTTCTCTCAAAAAAACTTACTGAAACACCAGACCCATCCAAAGCAAAAGACTGCTACAACTAACACAGTTCCCACAGCACTTAATACACACAGAAACACCAGTGCCTCACTTACCAAGCCCTTAAGGAGTAACACTCAAAAACCACATTTTCTTGTCATTGGAGACTCCATAATGAGACACACGGATGTCCTACTCATCAGGTTAGAAAAGAAGAAAATCACGGTCAGCTGTCTATCCAGTGCCAGGTTTCGTCAGATCACACATGCACTCAGGTCTCTCAGCAACAAGTACTATTATGACAAGTTGGAGTGAATGACTTAAGATGTACCACACTGGGCTATATGAAGAGAGGCATGATTAAGCTATCCGAGTATGTATCCCGGGCAGGTATGTCCCTCACTATGAGCAGCATATTACCCTCACCTGCAGTGATGCCACAGTATAAACAAAAAATTATCTGTTTCAATAATTGGCTTAGCTTTTGGTGTCATTCAAAGGGGATCCAGTTTCTGTCAGTCTGGGATGACATGGTTGACAAACCTTGCTGCTTTGCCAGATATGGTTTGCACCTGGCACCACTAGGCTTTCAGCTGCTGGCAAAGGCTCTTGTCTCCCCCATAGTACCTTTTTTTTCAAGATCTCAAAAACAAAGTTGCCTACATGAAAATTGCCAACCATAACAAAGTAAGGGTTATGCTGCAAAATGCTAGAAGCTTAAACCAAAAACTGCACTCCCTGGAAGCACTTCTATCACTGGAGGATGTATATGTCTGCGCAGTCACAGAAACCTGGTTCAAGGCCTCAGAGAGTACCCCAGCCTTGCAAGGCTGCAGTGCCTTCCACACCTTCAGATCACAAAACGAATATGTGAGAACCAAAGGAGGCAGTGTTTCTGCCGATATTAAGAGATAAATTCATCTCCTGACTAGTTAGGCTGAACAACTCCATAGAGTTAGTACAAGCTCAGACTACTATGGTTAAGACCTCCATTCAAGTCATAGCCAGTTATAGATCCCCTGTATGGATCATGATGCACATGACACTTACTTGACCAAACTGGAATCAATCCAAATATTGCCAAACACTCTGGTCATGGGGAATGTCAACAATCCCACCATCATCTGGGAAACCTACTCTAGCCCTAAGTCACTAGCACAAAAGTTCCTTGACTTTGTTAACTCAAATGCACTGGAACAAATTGTTCAAACTCCAACAAGAGGACCAAACATACTAGATATGGTCCTCACTTACTTGACAAACAGATGCACCACCACAACTGTCAAACCCTCATTAGTTAAATATTACCATGAGTCAGTCACCTTCAAACTGGTACTAACACCAGAACTCACAAAGGGCAAAGTCAGACTAAAAACTTCACCAAGGCGAACTGTACCACTATGTCATCCTAGGGGAAGTTATAAGTTCATTCCAAGTCCCACCTCCAGCTGGAAGCAGTAACTACACCAAAGCTTACACTAAACCACTAAGTGTATAGACTCTGCTGTTCCAGAGAGAATCAAAGTCAGAGCCCCAAGTAAAAACAAGCTGCCCTGGTGGACATCCAGCATCAACAAACTTTACAACCAACGCAAAAAGTTGGTATTGAAGAAAACTAAAGTGAGGCCCCAAGAATGGAAAAGCAGCCTCCTCAGCCTCAACAGGCAAATAAGACATGTGAAATCCTCTAAGGATAACTTTGAGAAAAACTTAGCATTCACAGTCAAGGATAACCATAAGGCCTTTTACAGCTATGTATGTAGCCTAAAAGGTAGGATCCAATCATGTGCCAAACTAGTGATGAATGGTGATCCCGCAGAGATAGCAAACTTGCTAGTGGACAGATTTGGTGAAAATATAAATTCCCTTATCCCTTCAAACTTATCGCAAACCTTGCCCCTTACCCCCCAACCTTACATATCCAAAGAGAAGGTCATTAAAGCCTTGTCTAAGGCAAAAAAATACAGCCTCTGTGGGACCAGATGGCATCCCAGTCTGTCTTCTAAACTAACTAAAATATGAACTAACGTCACCATTGAGTACCCTATTCAATCACAGCCTAACCACAGGCTTTGTTCCTGTGGAATGGAGAACAGCAAAAGTTATTCCCCTACACAGAGGTGGCTTAGCAACAGACCCAGGGAACTGTAGACCCATAAGTCTGACCAGCCTCATCTGTAAGGCTATGGAACATATCGTCATGGACCTCATAAATAAAGATATAGGGGGCGGAGCCTAGATGGCTAACTGGTAACAGCAACTTTTATGAGCTCCACAATCTAGTACCAGAATTCAGGAAAAGAATCATTTTTATTTTTCAACAGTAGTAAATTCTTATTAAGGAACCTCAATTCTATAAGAATACCAAATTTTATGCATTTTTATTGAAATTTCCTTATCAAATAAACTGGAGATAATGTCTTCAATATAGAAATGAGCAACTCTAATCCTTCACATTCTGAAACTTCACTGAAAAAGGAAATTCAACTGATGTCAGCCACACTACTTGAATTATCTGTCAAAATGGACAGATTTACAGACAACCTTGAAAATCTAAAAAGTCAACGGTCAGAAACAGACCAATGTCCTTAATGAAATCTTGCAACAGCAACAATCAAAAATATTGGGTATGTAAACTTCTTTAAGTGACATAGATGAGAGAGTTAAGAAAGATGAAACTCACTGTGAATCTCTTTTACAGCAGAATACCTGGCTAATCAGTAAAATAGATGATTTAGAGAACAGAGAAAGGAGAAATGACATTAGAAATTTTGGTCTTCCAGAAAAAACAGAAGGTGAGGACATTATTTTATTTCTTAACTCTTGGCTTCCAGATATATTAGACCTAAAGGAAGGTCTATCAAATGGTATAGAAAGAGCACACAGAGCGACAGGGAAACCTATTTCTTCTTCCAATATGCCTCCTAGATCTATTATTGTGAAATTCTTGTCTTATTTAGACAAAGAACTTGTTCTCAAATCTGCCTGGAGAGGTCATCCATTGACATATAATAAGAGTCAAATTAGATTTGACAACGACTATTCTTCAAGAGTCTTGGAACTAAGGAAAAAACTTGGCCTTTTGTGAAATTTTTGAAACAAAATAAAATAAAGGCACAACTTGCTTTCCCTGCAAGAATCAGAATCATTTATTCAAATGACATAAGAACATTCAACAATGTCGAAGAAGCTTTAACTTTCATCACAAACAACAACATAACTGCAATTCCAGAAGACATGGATTGGTCATCTTCCACCACTTTAAAAAAACCTCTGAGAAAAATAACCGGACTGATATGAGAAAGAAGAAACTGAAAACTGATTCTAGAAACTCTGGAGTCACTACTTCTCTCAAAGCATCAACTAGGACTTGATTTTACTTCTAATCCTTCAAAAAAAGTATGTATTTTTATCTAACATACACCTATAAGAATGTTTTCTTACATTTTCTGATTGAACCTTACTAAGATTACATCTTATATTTCATGTGTTTAGACTTCTCTAATGGTCCTTAATATAGCTACTTACTAAGAACTCGTATAATAGTAATAGCTTGTTCAAGTGACACCCTTGATTTTTGCTTCATTAGCAGCAATTAAACGTATGCTGTATGCATTTATACTTTGTACAATTCTTAATTTGAAATGTTTTTTGAATTTTAAATACATTTATTACAATATTTTATAATTTAGACTTTAGTTACTACTCTACTCAATTTTAGTGTTCTAACATTCCATTATGACTGTTTACTGTCACTCTTGTTTAAAATAGCCTCGAGCTAACAAATGTCTCTCCTCTAAAATAGAATCTACATAATTAACATGGAAGCTCTCATCCTAAAATATAGGAATATGAAGAATTAAATGTTTTTACTCACAGTTATAGGTAGATTAAACTAAATTAACCTCACCTATTATCAAAATAACTCATGTACTATCTATCCCACACATTTATGCCGCATAAGTATATCCAGCTTTATAGTTGTTACTGATGAGAGCTTCCATCTCACATTCTCTGACTTCACTTGTCTATTCTGATTGATTAAATAGTCTGATTAGTTGAGATATTTTTTCTTTCATATTATTTATTTACTAAATATTAATGTCTTTTATGGTTAGAAAATGTTTCAGTTTTAGGAAGGTGCCTGTCTAGATCAGTTCGTGTTATACATCACTGAGTGCACTGTACGGATTTACACCGTCACTTTACTGATGAGTCGTGCACTGTTTAGTTTAGGGATGTATGTTTGGCCAGGCTAGTTTGTAAACTTAGAGACACAATAATGAAGGTTCTGTATATTTGCTGACAAGGATAGACTCTATGTTGTGCGATGCATGTTTTTACAGTTATTTGTCAACTGCGCGAACAATGCTGTGAAGAGGGCTGAAGCTCCTTGAAGATTGGAGGTGAACATTGCCCGTTATGGGATTTGACAGGCTAGTTTACTGCGTTGTTGTGTTTCATGATTGCCTGGGATGGTGAAATATGTGAACAGGTATGTTCCTTGTTGGGCCATGGGAGAACTCTCGATATAGTTGTGGATCTGTTGTTACGTGGCCTATTGCATTGTTGACACTTATTTTGCGTGCTTTTCTGTTGCCGGGCAATGGATCCAATACATTAGCGAGTGCTTGTGGTGACTGCATGGTGGTTGCATGGGACGGTTGTTTTGAGGGGGAGAGACATTGGCGTGCTGCAGAGTTTATCTGGTTTCTGTGGGAATGTGGATGGTTGAGGAGTGTGCAGCGAGAGTAAGTTAGTAAATTACCCCTTTTATTCATTTTTTGAGAACAATAGTCAGGCAGGATGTCTGATTCGGGGTCTGTGCCCCTCCATTTTGTCTAGATTGCCCAGATCTCCTGCCGTGGTAGGATAGCAGATATACATTATGTGCTGTGTAGTGGCTTGCTATGAGTGAATGCGGATGTGTGTGATGCTTACAGGTAGGCTGTTAGTGGTTCTTGGGGTACTCGATCCTAGAGCTTCTTCCGTTTAAACAGCCAATGTCCCTTGTCTTGGAGACAGAAGCTTTAGAGATAGAAATCTGCTCAAATTGGTGCGCATGAGTGCAAAAAATAGGGTAGCCGATCGCTTTTCTGGCACTTTATTACTTTATAGTTGTGCGATTCAACTCTTGTGTGGATGTCCATTCAAAATAGTTGATCTGCTCCTACCTATACCTCTCAACTAATGCAGATTTTGTTGTGGATTTTAATTGAGCCTCTTAACCTGTCATGATAGTAGTGGCTTAAGATGAATGTCATTCTATATTTGAAAGCTATAAACTGGTATAATTCAGAACATGTATGTTAACTCAGTCCCCCATCCTGTCAGGTTAATAGATGAAGTGTCTCTGATTATTTTTAAATTTGCACTCAATTTTTTTGGCTATGTTTCAAGCTGCTAATTACTACTAAGTTATTGTAATGCTGCTAGTTTCTAGCACCCTGCATGCAGCTTTTTTTCACAACAGATTTTTATTGTCAATTTATATCAGTTATGCACCTCAGTAACTTCTCTATGTATAGATTTTATGTCATCAGTTTAGGTTCTCTATAGCCAGTACTATTTGCCTAATTTGTAAGTAAGTGAGGCTGGTGAGTATTTAATGTTGGCTGAGGTTTTTATCCAGTAACTTAATGTAGTAGAAAAGAAGTGTGTGTGGTATTCACATCACCAGTAGAGATCACAGTTTTCCTTACAATAGACATCCTATGAAACAACAATGCATTTAGTGTAGGAAGCGATGGGAGTTAGTCTAAAATTAACTATAGCAGATGATTAATGGGTAAATTAGTATTTTGCTTTTTATTTATTTAAAACTATAGACCAGATTAAATGCATAGTAGGCAGAAATGAACTTGCAAGTATTGATTCTTAGTTTTAATCTGCAAACATATAATATAAGCTATCTGTTTAGTTAAATTTCTGATCCAGATTTCTCTATGGGTTGTGTTTAGAAAATTTGAAATGGGTTTTAAGAATATTGACTATGCTGTTAATCACTACCCAAAAAGAATGTAAGCAATATTATTCATAACTTAGTGAACTAGTACATTACTAACTTTATTAGCCATGCATTAATGAATATTGATATTAAGGAAATATGTGGCTGCTGATTTATAATAGTTCTTCAAATGTCCTATTGATAGTTAAAAATGAAATTCTTTACGCAGTGGAAATAATGATGCTTTACATCTAGTGTACTTTGTTCTGTTATGCTGATCTACTAAGCAATTTTTTAATCTAAACATGCCAGAAATGAAATTGGATAAATATTTGTATTTTAGTAAATGTGGTGCTTCTATATCTGGCTTGCTTGATTGAGTCTACTATGTGTAATTTGATTATATGCTATATTATTTAAAGTTTACAAGTTTAATTTCCACAATATGTTCAAAACTATAGTTTTTTTATAGTATAGTGGACTCAAAAGACAGAAGGAATTTTCTTAGTCATCGTTAGATACTTAATTTCAACTCTAGTAAATGAACTTATTTATACTAACTTTGTTAATGGCTAGTATATTCTTTAATTTGAAATAGTTAAGGCATTGACAAAGTAGATAATGTGAAAAATGTATGTATTTATGTTTATGTATCTATTTATTTATTACTAAACTATGACTATTTTATTTGGTTACAGTATTTATCATTAAATAGGTTTCATCAATCATTATACCTAGACTTTCTTTCTACTTTGAATATTTTATAACTTAGCATTAATGTTTTTATTATATGAAATCTTCTTTTGTTCTATACACTTACAATTACTTAAAATTGTATTTGTTCCCATTAACAATTGTTTTGAATAAGCTGCTTCTATTACATCAGTTTAAGATCTATTTCCTTTATGTATTACAAATTTCATCTATTCATTCAATTCTAACAACAAAAGTGGATATATAAATTAATTTTAGATCTCCCATTAACTCATACTGGAACTCAGAGATGTTATTGTCGTTGATCACTTTTTGTTTGTCATGAAGGTTAATCTGTTTGAACTTATATGTTCACTCAGATTAGAAGTACATGTCACTTCATGTTGGTTAAAGTTTTCAATAAACTCTTTATTAATATGGTTATTCTTACTTATTTTTTATTTAGTATTCAAATCTTCATTTTATTGGCCTATCTTTAATAAAATTTTATACAATTTGTTAGGGAGAACTAAACTAACTATTTCACACACATTTTTTTTCTAGATAAAGTTACACTATTTATTATCCAGTCAATACCAAACATGAAAACTTCAATTAACTCACAAGAAAGTCATACTTGATGGATTTAACCTTACTATCCTTAAATGTTAATTGATTAAAAAATCCAAGGAAAAGATCCATTTTCCTTAGATACTTGAAACTAAATAAAATTCAGGTTGTAGTTATTCAAGAATCCCATCTAAAATCAGATGATAACTTTAATTGGAATCCATTGGAATATATAAATCTATCTTGCTCATCATACAAGAAAAAAAGGTGGAATTTTAATACTTTGGAGGAAAAACATCATCATTCCCCAAATTATTTATAAGTATGAAGACAAAGAAGGTCTTATTTCAATTCTAATAATTAGATTTAATAATAGAATATTGACACTTGTTATCACCTATTGGTTTCCTGGTATAGGGTTAGGAACTGTTAGGAAACATTTAGAACTAATTAACAGAGTTTATAATGGTATTTTGATTCTAGGGGCAGACTTCAACTGTACTTTAGACATTTCTGAAACTTCAATTAAAATCACTTCTGTCTTACTTCTTTAGGAAAAGTTCTAAGAAATTGGTGTGAGAACCTAAATCTAATTGACAGCTACAGTTATAAAGACCCTAACTCACTATCCTTTTCTCATAGTGATTATAGAGTTGGCACCCAAACCAGAATTGATAAACTTTATGTATCTCAAGATTTAAGTATGAAAATTAACTTTTTTATAATCCCTTGCCCCTTTTCAGATCATAACACACTTGTTTTAAAACTTGAAATTGATTTTAAAAGGTTGGTCTTCACAACAAGGATACCAGCATACATCACCCAACTACCACAATTCAAGCCATGGTTAGATCACGAAATTCAAAACTTTCTTGACATTAGCAAATCAAATTATATATGTTTGACAATTCTCTGGGATACACTAAAAGCTTACTTATTTGGTAAAATTCTAGCTTGGTTTAAAAATAAGACTTAAGAATGGGAATCAGAACTTCATAATATTCAAAATAAGCTTATAATTATCACAAAAGATAATTCACAACATCCAAAAGCAAAAATGAAAACAGTTACAGATTAAATAGCAAATACAATGAAATATTAACTCATAAAACAACTTTGGCATTAGAAAAACTAAAAATCAACTCACACTGAATGTCGCACAAACATCTACATAATCTTTCAATGAGAGTTAAAAGACAAGCCTCAGATAATATTACAAAAATCATTTATGAAGGTAGAAATAATAAAATGGTATCAGACATTAGTGATATTCTTGAAGCCTTTAAATATCATCACGCTGACCACCAACTCAATAATTCAGCACAATTTCAACACATAGATATAGATAAAAGTTTACTTAAAATAAATAAAATTCCAGATAAACTAAAATCTGAGATATTATAACAAATTTCTTTTAAAAAAGTAGTTGATAAAATTAAAGAAAGCAAAAATAATAAAGTCCCTGGGATAGATGGAATTATAATGGAGCTATATAAGTTATTCCCTCCTCAGCCATCTCAATTTTCCATAAAGCCTTAAATGTAATTCAAACCGATAATTTAATTCCTCCCTCTTGGTAATATTCCCTAATCACTCCTATATTGAAAGAAAATAAAGATCCAAAACAATGTAGTTCCTATAGAACAATTTCCTTGCCAAATAATGACTTCAAGATATTTGTATCCATTCTTGTAAATAGAATTAAAAAATCCTCAACACATATTATAAATTCTGATCAGTCTGGTTTTATTTGCAATAGGCACATTTACGATAATATTTTAAGAATACTGTCCCTTATCGACATTTTAAATAGGGACAATCGAGAAGCTCTTCTAATAACCCTCAATATTGAAAAAGCTTTTGATGCACTGAAATGGGATTATCTCTTCAAAGCTTTAGAAATCTTTGATTTTCCATCTCATTTACATACTTTGATAAAAAATCTATATAAAAATAATCTTGCATATTTAAAACTAGGCCCTTTTACTTCAGAACCCATTGAAATACTCAAAGGTATCATTTTATTTGCTCTTGCAATAGAATTATTTGCTATTACATTATGCCAAAACACAAAAATTAAAGGTATAGACATTTATGATCAATTTAATTCCAAAATCATGCTCTTTGCGGACGATATACTTTTAACTCTGAGTGTCTCACAAGAATCTCTTAAAGAGTTAGATCTACAGACTAAAAGGTTGTCTGATAGCTCAGGTTTACGTATAAGTGAATCTAAATCTAATTATATGCATTTAAATAAAAAACAAAATTCTTTCATAACTCCAGTCCATTTAATAGGAAAACAGGTCTCTTCTATAAATTACCTAGGAATTATTATTGATGACAATATTAATAATACTTTATCTACAAACTATAAAAAAATCTTAAATACCATAAAACTACTCACTGACAAATGGAATAAATTATTCCTAAAGTTTGAGGATAGACTTCAATTAATAAAGATGGTATTATTAACAAAAATAAACTATATAGCTCAAGCCATTTCAATGCTACCTAATAAAAAACTATCACAAGACATAAATAAAATTCTTTTAAATTTTCTCTAGTTCCCTAAACAAAACAGGATAGCCTATGCTCACCATATTAGACCCTGGGAAATGGGAGGAATTAATTTTACAGTCTTAGAGACATATATTAAGGCTTCTATATTCAAAATAGTTTTCAAATGGATAGACCCAAAAATTTCATCAGCTTGGAAATCCATTCATATTTCTATTTTTTAAATGAGAATAAACTCAGAAAAATACTCTTTCAAATGATCAAATAAATATATTTTAGAAAATATTATGTCTTAATTTACAATTTAATGTTTAAAAACCCACCAGCTCAGTCTTCATAAACTACATCTACAACTCATTTAGATCTTTCATAAACACAAACTTAGACATTAAATAATGATGGAAACTCTTAATTCCTTTCAAAATAACTAAAAACATTCCCAACAAATTACATGAAAACATTATAAATAATCAGGAACTAAAAAATGTTACTTGTTGGCAAGATTGTATTAGGAACTCATCAGTCTTAAACATACAACAAATAATAAACACCTTTGATATTCCAAATTCAGTTTGGCTTATACTTCAAAGCATTTTATTTTATGCTCTGGAGTTATACAGAATAATCAATAATTCATCCTTTAGTTCTGAACCAAAATGAATTTCCATTATCCAAAAAATGGTTTATAATAATCAAAATTGGTCTAATTTCACCTCATTGCTCTATAAAAATGTAATAATTTACAAAGTTAATCCAAAACAAAACTTCTGGAACTTTATTACTAAAGGTCGTCAGACTAACCTCTCCTCTGAAAACAAAATTAATTTATTGTATTCTATTAAATTAACTTCCAATCTACAAGCTTGGAAGATTTTTTCATGGAAATTCTTACACAGGGCGTTTTACACCCCCAATAGGATAGCTAAAATGGACTCTTCTAAACAATTGTTTTGTTGGAGATGTTCTCAGAATTGTAATGCTGATTGGTTCATATATTTTTTGAGTGTATCAAAATTAAAAAATTCTGGGAGGAAATTGGAAATTTCCTTCAAGCTATTTTTCCAGATTCCTTCATACCAACTAAATCCATGATTTTTCTGAATGTAACTGAAACAAATGTTATGAGCAAAAATAATTTGTATCTACTATTGACTATACTAGCAATTGCTAGAAAATGTATTACAAGAAAATGGAAAACTTCATCTGAACCCAACTTTCAAGAATTTATGACTCTACTAGAAGAAACAATACATATGGAAACAAAGGTAAAAGAAACAAGAATCTTCCCTAATAAATGGACCAACAATCCTTGGAAGAAAGTTTTGTCTCTCATTGAGACTTTAAAGATCTCCACATCTTCTTAGTACTTGGAGGAATTACACTGATTTTTTTTTTTTGTTATGTGTAACTACCTCTCTCTAACTCTAACTTATTCTCAATATTTTTCCATATAGGCCATATGTACATATTTTATATAGTTTGTCTTTGTTTCATTTGTATTCTAGTAGAAATTATGTTTTGCTTTTTGAAAATCAATAAAATATTTGGAAAAAAAATAAATAAAGACATAGGTGACCTCCAAATCCTATACCCGACCAAATTTGTCTTCATCAAGGGAAGATCTCGCCTGTGAAACCTGGTGGATTTGTTTTTTAAATGTGATAAGGGCCATTGACTAAGGCAAATCTCTGCACACAGCATACCTAGACTTGGAAAAGGCCTTTGACAGAATTTCACAGTCAGGCATTACCGATAAACTTAAACTGAATGTAAACCCCTTTGTTGTAAGATGGGTTGCCAACTGGCTCACAAACCAGTCACACACTATCAAAGTGGGTGACTCCACATCAACCAGCAGACCTGTCACCAGCAGGGTGCCACTTTGGTAAGTGTTGGGCCCCCCACTGCTTGGTATATACTTCCCAGAAGTTCCGGCCAAAACATAGGGACTGTGGCTGACTAAGTTTGTGGACAACTGCAAACTGGGTGCAATTACTGAATCCCTAAATGATGTCAGTATACTTCAGGAAGGTCTTATGCAGACCAATGACTGCTGTCTTAGTCATGGTCTCAGAATGAATGCAAAGAAATGCATCATCATTCCCTTCAGTAAAAACAATGTCCCTTCACTCTATCAAATTAACAACAATAATCTATGTACCTATGATGTCGTAAGATATCTGGGATCACAAGTAGACTGAGACCTTAACTTTGGCCACCATGTGCCTACTGTAGTAAGGAAAGCTTTGTACATAGCACGCTTGATTAGCAAAGGCATCGCTTCTACAACAAATGAGATTATAATCCTTCTATACTCATCACTAATCAGGCCCATAATTAAGTATAACACCCCTTTTGGCATGTACCATGCAAAGCACCTGCAGCAGTTAGAGAGACATAAGAGGTTTCTAACTAAGATCAAGGGACTCCAGCACATGCCTTACATAGACTGACTAAAGTCCCTGTCACTATATTCAGTATCATATAGACTGCTTAGGGGAGACTTATGCCTGGCGTACAGAGCAATCTCTGACCCAAATGTAATGAATTTCCTGTGCATCTGTAAGTTAAATGGCACTAGAGCTACCCATTCCAGGGAACTAAATATGGCTGGTGACTTGATTAGGATGTGCTGGAAGGACAGATTTATCTCCCAGCTACTGCCGCATCTTTAGTATAGGTTGCCCATTCATGTGAAGCAGAGCACCTCTATGACATAGTTCAAAAGGAACCTGGACGAGTTGATGGGGCAACGTAAATTCTTACTGGGATCATCCACAGCCCTCCTGGACATGGGCCGTCATTACTAAATACAATCCAGGGTATTAACTAGAGTATCTGTTTTATTACATTGGGATAAAACGGCTAGGCTTGATAGCCTAGTAACCTCCTATTTTATATATATATATATATATATATATATATATATATACATACATATATACACATATATGTACATAAACGCACATTTCTCCTTCCTAATCCTTCCATGATAGAGCAGTCATTATATTCTGTAGTGTCTCCAAACACAGATTCTGCCATCTCATCTCATGAAGCTTCCAACTCCTGTCCCAACTCATCTTCCTCCATCATTTTTAATAATCCCTCACTTTGCAAACACCTCATTCCAGGTGTTTTCTGCACAACTTCCTGCAGTATACGTTTGTGAAGAAGTTCGACTGTGTAAATGCCTGTGTATGTATATGTAAACCTATAAGGCAAGGGGACAAACACCAAGTACTTTTAATCTTTGTCATAAATGTGACAAGATACCAATGATAACAATATGGAATAAAAAAGGACAGTGTTATTGATTGCCGTCATGTCTGGAACAATGTGATTAACAGAAAGACATGTAAGATCCTTTATACATTTATTCAAATAAGGCTTCTTTGGTGTCATGTTTGAGTTAGAATTTGTACTACAAAAACTGAGTGCATATGAAAAAAGACAGTCATCTGTGGAATGAATATACTTTTGTGGGACAGAGGTTTCATTTAGAAAGAAAAGTTTTTGTGCAGTTTAGAATGAATGATAAAGAAGAAGAAATTAGGAATTGTCTGAAAGGCATTGTGATAAATGCGAACAATGTTAGTAAAGCAAAGAAGAAAGCTGGTGTGGAATGGGAATTAGCTATTACATTAAATGCAAAAGAAAATGTGTTTATGAATTTACAAACTAAACTAATTTTCAATGGTGGGTTCTGGGGGACATTGAGGTATCAGGGATAGTCTAAAATGCTTTTTCTACAGCAGTATAACATTTAATATAGGAATATAAAAGGGTAAAGGTAATCAGTGTGAGGAAGCAGACCACACTATGAGCATATGTAAAATAGAATGCAGAGTATGTAAAAAGAAGGTAATGTTTGGTTTGCATAGAAAAGGGAGTGACTTCTGAATGGAACCAGTATGTGGAGAATAGGACAAATGATAAAGCAAATGATGAAAAACAAAGGAAGGTTAATGATGTGAAGATATGAAACAAGTATACTCTTGGTGGTGGGGGGGCATAAAAGTTGACTTCCCAGAGGTTGAAGTTGAAACAAATAACATTTTGGGCAGTTACAATATGAGCAAACAGATCAGGAGGATGAAAGTAGGTGAGGAAGGAAGACTTCAGTGGCACAGAAAGTAAAAGTTAGGAAACCAAAGTTTGAAAGTCTTCCTCAAAAAGGTCATAAAGAAAGGAAAGAAACAATGTTAGGCTGGCTTTGATAAATGTGACAGTTTCTTGAATAAGGTTAGAAAATAAATATATTAGAATGTTGTGTCAAGTTACATGCTGATAACATTGATTTGCAAGATACAAGGTTAATTACAGCAGCAGAGAGTTGACAAACTGAAGATAAGGATTAATGTTCAGGGGTGGCTTTTTTTTTTTAATGAAACAAATAAAATGGCTTGATGTGTCCATTGTATGTAAAGATCATAGACTATTGTAGTGCTATGAGAACATTCTGCAAGTAAGGGACAGAATGGTGGATTATATTTAAAGAGAAATATAAGAAGGCGTATTTGTGGTTATAATTACGGAAGAAAAAAAAGAAAAGGTATGATAATTTATGGAAAAATGGTGTATAGTTTGGAAAAGAGTGATAGATCGGATGTTGTCAATCTTCACTTAATCCTTGACTGTGGGCTTGGTTCCGTATCTCAGAACCGACTCTGCCGTTATTTCAGCTTGTACCTTCCAAAAACTTTCAAGCTCAGCTTTACCCATAATGCTTCTCCAAGGATATTACTTCAGATCTCGTTTGCCACTTTTAGTACCAGACGCCTTCCTTTCCTGTCAGCAATCAAGTGCGGCTATTTCTTAAAACTGTAAGTGCTTTTTTCTTTAAAACCCTTTGTTTCTTTCTTTCTATTTTTATTTCATGTACCCTACTCCTCTCTATGCTCTTCCTTAACACATTTAGTGTTATTCCGCCACTATTGTTGGTAGTCCCTCCATCTTTTCTTCCTCTTTATACCTAAACAGTAAACCTTGGATACATTGTTGGCACTTTATTCTATCTATTCTTATTATTTACCTCTACTGTAAACTTTTAGTACCATCGTTGGTATTTTTTTTAGACTAACTGTAAAAAAATCTTTAGCTTTGGAAAAAGTCTCATTTTACCTTTTTGTTCATGTGTGTGTCTGTGTTCCTTGTCATGGCAAACAAGTCCAGGGTACTTCTGGCTTCAAGAGATGCCTGAAGTGTGAGAAAATTGCCAAACTCTGATGGACACTCCTTGTGTGTCTACTGCTTGGGCCCGATGTGCCTTCAAGAAGACTGTGCTATTTGTCACAGCTTCAGTGACTGGGCCCCCGTGGAAAGAAAAAAACAAAGTAATATTATAGGGCCTTATTAAATCTGATTTCGACAAGGTCATATCTGCTTCTTCCATATCTAAGTCTGATGTTGGCTCCCCTTCTACTTCTCCCTCTTCCAGTAAGTAGAAAGGATCTAAGAAGAGGAGTAGGTAATTTCCAACAGTCTCATTGGCACTACCAACTAAGATATCCAAGTCTTCCCTGGTTCCAGTAGTGTCCGCAGAACCCAACAGGAAAGTACTTTAACCCTCTGTGCCTTCAATGCCTGCCTCTGCACCAACTATTTTGACACCAACTACTGTTTCAGTCACAATGATTTCAGTGCCTCTTCAACTCTTGATTCCACCTACTTCGGAACCAGAGGCGTTTTCCTTTACAGATAGGCCCCGAACAAGATACTCCCCATCTATAAACCCCTTTTCAGACCAACCTCCAAGCCATTTCTTGGGGATACCTTGATCTCTGTCAGTCTCTTTGGTGTATTCCACCAAGAGCCTCACTGAGTCTGATGTTTTGAGGCTGGTGGACCAGCTCTGGTGGCGAGGGGATTATCTACTTCCTCAGTGGTTCTGGAACATTACCTATCTCTTCACCTGCCTTTGTTCCTCCTCTGACTCCAACCGAGCCTTCAGAGTTATTTTGGTTCCAACTGCTTTGATGCCGATCATATCATCATCTCCTGCACCGATAACTACCCTGAGCTGTTCAGTTCTATCTGATATGGAGACCTGTTGAAGTCAAACCATCACTGTCAGTTCCAGGGATGCGTTGGTTCCACTTGGGTTTTTTCAATGTTGTCCATGCTTCTCGGGGCATTGGCATGCATGAGCTTGGCTTTGGCCCAAGAGGCAGCTTCCTTGGTGAGGGGGAAGCATAGTTCCAAAGGAGTCTAGCTCAGTTCTGGGCTCCTACTCCTCTATGTGGAGGCCTGTTTTCCAGGCCATGGAGAGGGACTTGAAAACTGCAGTCTTGCAGTCAGTACCACTCTCATTGGGACAGCTTCCCTGCCTTTCCTGTCATTCACAGCTACCTCCAGCCTCTGCCCTGGGACAGCAGGCACAGAAACCTCAGGATTCAGCCATGGTGGTTATGTCCTCTTCAGACACCTTCCCTGTCCCATCCTACGAGGGAGGTGCCCCTGAATAGGAAGTACAAGAAGAAGCACTTGGACTCCCCTGAAGAGTCTTACACAGAAGATACTGATTTTGTTGAAGGTGAAAGTTCGTCAGTGTCACCCCTAGAAGATGTCTCATTTGGAGCCATATCAGAAATCCTGAAACAGATGGGTGGCTGGACGTCCCATCAGCCTAATTTGAAGGAATCAGTATATGTGCAGGCTTTCCATGCCCAACCATCTACCACTTGGATCTTGCCACCCGCTGATGATCTAATTAAATTGATTGTGCAGCAGGCTTGGACAATATCTGATTCCATTGAGCCAATCCTGAAGAGACTAAACTGCATTTTATCAGCTCTGGAAGATCTTCAATATTGGGTTAAAGGGATACCAATAGATGCCATAGTGGTTGCAGCAGCCACCAAAAAGGAACTTGCTGATGAGAGTCCTACTATCCATCCTCCTGAAAAGGAGTCTAGGGTGATAGATAGATTCAGGAAGTGCCTATATGCATCATCAGCCTTTGCGCTCAGGTCCTTGAACTTTATGGCACATTTTATGAGACTCCATCAGGATCTGATAAAGGAGATAACAGATACTCTGACAGGAGCCATAGCTGAGGGAGTGCAGGATAAAGTAGCTTCCTGTTGGCAATCCTTGAGTTAATATCTAATTCATCCATGAGGCTCATTGCGCATGAAGCCGAAGGGCTATCTAGAGCAGCGTGTTATGGCGTAGCCATGAGGAGGCACACCTGGATGCACTTATGTGAATTAGTGGAGCCATTCAAGTTTTATTTTGTCAATGTTTCTTTTGACAGAGCATCCCTTTTTGATCGCAAAGTCAGAGAGACCCTTGCCAGATGTGAGAAAGTTGGAAAGACTCTATCTGTTTTGGGCATACACTTTTCCACTCCTCAATGGTCTTATTCCAGGAGCCAGAGGAGTGGAAAGCTATGGTTCAAAAAATCCCAAGGACCTTTCCAGGACTCACATGGTAATGACTCCCCCGGGGCAGAGGGGGGAGTTATAATGGAAGACATCATGCACGAGGCAGAGGTGGCCTGCAAAATCAGGGTTCCAGGGATTCATTTCCTGGTAACTCCTGATTGGTGGCCCAATTGCTATCCTCTATAGGTAGTCTGGAGATGATTATCTTTGCACCTGTCACCCCAGCTAAACATAACAGTGGACAATTGGGTGCAGGGGATCATAACTAGAGGTTCCTGTATCCTCTTTTTCAAAAAAATCCAGGCAACCAAAAATAATCTGAGACATCCCTACCATTCTCAGGGATGTAGCAGTCTTAGAATTTCAAAAACTGCTTGACAAGAGAGTCATCCAAACAGTCCCACCAGACCAAATAGGATCCGGAGTTTACTCAAGATTCTTTTTAGTGCCAAAGAAAACAGGGAACTGGCGACTGATTTTTGATCTCAGTGTGTTGAACAAGTCTGTCCAACAAACCGAATTCCAGATGGTTATGATTCAGCCTATTCTTCCGTTCTTAGGAAAAGACGATTGGATGTGCTCTGTAGATCTTCAGGATGCATATTATCACATAAAAATGAACAAATGCTCCAGAAGATTCCTGCCATTCCAGCTGGGAGCCAGTCATTATCAGTTCAGAGCCCTGCCCTTTGGTTTCACCACAACTCCCGAGGCATGGCAGTGGTTGCAGCTTACTTCAGACTACAAGGATTCCACGTGTTTCCATACTTGAACGACTGGCTCATTACCACACTCACCAGGCATCTACTGTTGCAGGCAAGGAACTACAGACTCCAGACTTGCTCCTGGCTAGGGATCACTGTAAACTACAAAAAATCCCATCTAGAGCCAACACAAAAGTTAGAATTTATTGGACCGCTCTTATACGAACATTTGTATCTTGTCTCTTCCCTCCGAGAGACTTCATAGAATACAGTCGTAAGTCAGCCAGATTATTCACACCAAAAAAGTGACTGCAAGATTGTTGTTACAAACTCTAGGATCAATAGCAACCACCATCACTTTAGTTCCTCTTGCAAGGTATCATATGCAAATCCTACAATGGCTCTTGGCGTCACAGTGTTCTTTACTGAACCAGCCAGTATCTCATCAGGTATTGATCACCAATTTATGCAAGATAGACCTGAATTGGTGGCTTCACTCAAATGAAATTTTGTCAGGCCTTCCCTTTGCCTCTCCTCAACCCCAAGCAATAGTGACTACAGATGCATCCTAGATGGGGGTCATTATCTGTGAAGGACAGTCCAAGGCACTTGGTCCCACTTAGAGGCCAATTTGCACATCAATATTCTAGAGATGAGGGCAGTGCTTTTGGCGTTGCAAGTATTCCAAGACAGCCTCCTTTTGGGAATGATTGCAATTCAAACAGGCAATATGTCAGTTGTCTGGTACATCAACAAACAAGTAACCAGGTCTAATCACCTTTGTCGAGAAATGCTCAATATATGGCAGTGGGCAGTTTCATCTGATTGTTTTCTAATTGCATAGCACATTCCAGGGAGCTTCATAGTGATTGCGGACAAATTAAGCAAATGCATCCTAATGCCTCACGAGTGGTCAGTCAGTCCTTTAGTGACAGAAGTGATATTCCACCAATGGGGCTGGCCTTGCAGCAACTTTTTTGCATCTCCCCTGAACAAAAAGTGCAGCAGCTACTTTGCCCTGCTTCCCCCACTTGGGGAATCACTGAGAGATGCTTTCCTGCATGATTGGCCCCTGGTCTTCTGTATGCCTTCCCCCTGATACCTCTCATAACCCAGTTTCTTAAGAAAGTCAACAGGTAGAACAGGATAATTCTCATTGCTCCATTCTGGCCTTCACAGATATGGTTCCCCTTTCTTGGGCCCCATGTAATTCAGAAACCTTGGACCCTGGTCCAAGTTCCAGACCTCTTGTCCCATCCAGAGGAGCTTCTTCATCCGAATCTTCAAAAGCTCAAGCTCACTGCATGGCTTCTCCAGTTCCAGTGTTTGCCAGGCATACTAATCTCACTACCACAGTTCAGCAAATTGTTCTAACCTCCCACAAACCTTATTTTGGAAGCATATACAACAGTGAGTGGCAAAATTTTCAAAGTGGGCTACAGAGAATAATATTGATCCATACTCTGCACCAATTGATAAGGTCTTAGAATTCTTAGCATCACTTTCTGATACAGGGGTACCCTCTTCTATGAATACATCTAGCTATTTCCAACTTTCATAATGGTTTAAATAATACAGCTCTAATGTCTCACAAACTGTGTAAACCTTTTCTGAAAGGAACCTTGATGCTAACACCTTCATACAAGGATCCTTTCATACCTTAGGACTGGAATCTGGTGTCAGAGTCCATAATATATTCCCCATTTGAGCCAGCTGCAAATTGCGATGTGAAGTATTTATCTTGGAAAACTTTATTTTTGATTGATATTACTTCTTCTTGGAGAATTTCAGAAGTACAAGCCTTGCCTTACAAGTCTCCTTACCTGATCTTCCATAAAGATAGGGTGTCCTTGTGAACTAATCCATCCTTTCTATCAAAAATAGTGTCTGAGGCAAATATCAACCAGACTATACAACTTACTGTATTTTTCCCAATTTTTCAAACAGAGGTGAGTACTATCTACTTTTGTTGGATATTCATAGACAATTATGTTTTTATCTCCACAGTACAAAAGAATTCAGAAAATCTGACCAGTTACTCTTTTCCTTTTCTCTAACTACCCTGGGCAAACCAGTCTCTATAAGTTTACTCTAGCAAAATGGCTTAAGGACTGTGTAACCTTAATTTATAGTAAAAGGAAGTTGCAGTTATCAGATCTTATTGAGCTATAGCCTGTTCTGCAATTTTTAATTCCAGAGCTTCTATAGATAATATCTGTGCAGCGGCTACTTGGGCATCCCCACATACCTTTATTACTCATTACAAGCTGGATCTGGTTTCTAGGAGATGAGCATCATTTGGCTCAATGGTGGTCAGGAATATTCTTTCATGAGACCTCTCAAGACTTCGGTAGCTGGGGACTCTGTCCCACAGTCAAGGATTAAGTGAAGATTGACAACATCAGATAAAGAAGTTATGTCTTACCATAACGTTCCATCTGTGATGTCGAGCTTCACTTATCCTTGACATTCCCACTCTCCTTTCCCCGTGCCTCTTGGGTTTCTTGGTGGAATGGATTTATCCAAATAAATTAGATTTCATCTTAAGAATACAAGATATGGTCTCTGATCTATTTCCTGTCTATCATTGTCTTACGCAAACTCGATCTGAGGTAATCCTGAGAGGAGCATTATGGGTTAAGCTGAGCTTGAGAGTTTTTGGAAGGTGCAGTCAAGTATAAGTGAAGATCAACAACACGGATGGAACTTTATGGTAAGACATAACTTCTTTTATTATTTTTTTAAGAAAAAGAGGAAACGTGGAAAAAAAAAACAAGAGGCTTGAGAATTTATTATTTAAGCAAAGGTATTATTTAAAGGGAAAAAGAGAAGTGACTGCATATCTCTGAAAATAGTTAAGAAAGATGATAATGTAATAGTAGAAGTGAAGGATGAAGAAGGTGAGATTAAGCATAAGCAAAATGAGATTATGGAAATAGTAAAAGCATATGTGAAGGATAATTACAAGTTGGATAAAGAGGAAAAAAACATTATTGAAGGTAAAGAAATTTTCCAAAGAAGTAAGGGATAATTTACAAAGAAATATAACTTTGAAGGAATTGGACAATGTTCTAAGGGAACATTCAGGTCTAAATTAATTAAGGTACTGCAACATGTGCGTGCAGGTGTCCTTGTCATGGTACCTTTCCTTGAGTCAACAACTGTCCTTACACACTGCTGCATGGTCCTGTAACATGAAGATGGGCAACACCATGTAATTCTGGCCCTAGGGCTGTGCAGAATGCTAATGAGGCATTCTTGGTGGTGGTGGGGGGCACAGGCATATGCAAATTATCTATGTGCTCTCTTCCAGGCACCGTGTCCAGGAAGGCATCTCAATCATTCAGACATGTAAATCAGCATGGCAGTCCTCATCAAGTTGCAGTAGTGAACATGTCCAAAAGGCCATATTCAACTACTTAACATGAACATGGTGGGGAGAGGGGATCACAAGACATCACTGATTACTCTTAAACAGCACCAACATTAGCACAGGGATCATGAGGTGGGGGATGCACTAGACACCAGAGAGTACTCTTTAAAGTGCTGTAACAGCATCAACATCATACTGGTAATCAGAGTTGGGGGAACCACCAAATGCCAAGGATGACTAAGCGAAGTGCCGTACCAACATTAATGGCAATATGGGAATCAGAGGAGGGGATACACTACACCACCATGGATGACACAGTAGAGTGCCATATTGGCAACAATGGCAGTACAGAGATTGAAGGGTTGGGAAATACACTGGACCACCAAGGCCTAATGCATATGTGCTCTAGTGACAGTCAAACTATTATGGGGGTAGTTCATAGGAGAACCACAGGAGGGTAGCTAAGTAGGGACAAGTACAGGGACTGTGCTGTATGTCTGTTTATGTACTATGTGTGTGAGAGAGTGACTTTGGAGGAATGATTGTGTCTACACAAGCAGCAGTAAATAAGATCCTAGAGACATACAAATTAACGAAAAATTAGGTCTTACCTTATCACGGCTAACATGTCTCTGAATCTCAGATGGACACATTGTGGGAGAAGGCCATATGTTCATCATACCATCACTGCTGCAGCAATGTTCATCTTATTGATCATTGCTGCAGAAGCCTTAACATTATGGGTTACATCCAGTTTAGTATATAAAGGCTGGCCAGCTTCCAAGGCTTCAGGGCACTTTCCACTTGCCCAAACAGTTAGCTAACCAAAAAAGCAGCCCTGGGCACCAAGCTCTTTAGAGCTTTCCTGATGTTGAAGGGTGTGCTCCTCTTAGACATTTGAGGATCGCCTGTTGGCTTGTGCTGTTCCTTTGCTGGGCAGATAAGTTCCCTTTGGGGAAAAAACTTCATCATCATCATCAACCCCCTTTTTCCCCTTTTCTACATAGGGTGGGGGTGTCATGTTAACTGTCGCCATCTATCTCGATTCAGTGCTACACTCATGCCTTTTTTGATACTCATACCTGACTGTCCAGAAATATCCTCATACAAATCAATCCACTTCTTTGCTGGATGCCCTCGTTTCCTCTTACCTTCTTCCTGTCTGTCCCAAATCTTCTTTACCAGATTGTCTTCTGCTTTTCTACACGTGTCTGAACCACTATAATTTGCTTTCCCTAATTGTTTCTGCAATTGGATCTACTTTGACTTTTGCTCTCATGTCCTCATTTCTTCATCTCTCCCACAGTGTGCATCCTACCACCTGTCTCAGGAACCTCATTTCTATCATCTTTAGCTTTCTCATCTGCTCTGCCTTTGCTGCCAAGATTTCTGTACCATATAGTAGTACTGGTTGCACCAGTGTTTTGTACACTTTACATTTCAGTTTCTTTGACATTCTTCTGTCATACACGAAACCCGACACTCTTTGCCAGTTGGCTGCAGCCCCTCTGATTCTAGGTTTGACCTCTTCATTCAGACATCCCCTTTCCTCAACCATGCCCCTCACAGATACTTGAAGCTGTTAACCTGTTCCACTGTTTTCCCTGCTAGCTCATTTCTCAGCTTCTTCTGATTTTCCCAGTTTGCTGCCATTACCACTGTCTTATCTGTACATAGTTTTATCTCATCTGGCTTCAGTTTTGCATTCCATTCCCCTATCCTTTGCTGAAGTTCTTGCTCAGAGTCTGCCTGTAATGCCACATCATCTGCATACAGCAACTTTGTTGATCTCTCCCCTCCAACCTGTTTGTTAATTTAGTCCATCACCAGTGTGAATAGCAGTGGGCTCATAGATGAACCCTGATATACATCCACTCCCACTGGGAAGCCCTCAGTGAGACTGAACACTGTTTGTACTTGAATCATTGGGTCCTTGTACATAGCCTGCACTAATTCTACCAATGTTTCTGAGACTTCAAACCACCACAGTAGTGCCCAAATCAGCTTTCTTGAGGCCTTAGGATATGCTTTCTCCAAGTCTTGGAATGCCCACTTGGACTCTTTCCTCATCTCTAGTTTCTTCTCAACTGTCTGTCTCACTGCATACATCGGGTGATTTGTGCTGCATCCTGATTTGAATCAAAATTGCTCATCTCCCATCTTACTTTCTACTACTCTGCATGTCCATTTATCTATCACCTTGCCCAGAACTTTCATGCAATGTAACAGAAGTGTAATACTTGTACTGCCCACAGCTGTGGATGCCCCAATTGTTCTTGTACACTGGCACAAGTATGCTTATTCTCCATGAATCCATATGAATCTGTCATATAAAAATCTTCAATTAAAAAAAATGTTTATTAATATTTTCCTGTTTAGGAAAGTTAATTTAAAGATAGAAGTTTGTGATGTGATGAACTGTCATGAGACTAAATTCTATTTGTAAATGACAGCACTCTTTTTCCTCTCACTTTAAAAGTTATTTAAAAGTAATTGAAAGCATTTTCTTTCTGTGGAGAAATTGTGTTTATTTTACTTTTTGGGGGGCAGTTAGTGTTTTAAAGTGCTTTTTGCTATATTTTTATGTGGACAATGTGATGCTTAAAGACTTTTAAGTTTTACCGGCTTTTGCTACTTGTTTTCCCCAGGAAAGGGGCACTATTTTATCTTGACACTGGAACAAACTGCTGGTCTTGTGGTCAGTCCTTCTTCCAACCACAAAAAGAAAAAAAATAAGTAAACAGCCTTTGCCACCATAGCAGGATAGCAAGTTGCCTCAGCTACTGGTGGGTGACTCTGCTATGGCTATTTGTTGTACCTCAGGCCACTCATCCATTACCCCAGATCCCTCTGGTATAGCACCTAGAGCCACTATGGACCGAGGGTTAGCTATATCCTCTACAGCTGTTGGGGTCCCTTCACTGGACAAAGGAGAACTATTCTTACCGGTCCTGGGAGAGGGAACAGGAAAGGCTTCCCTGTTGTGTCAGAGTGTTGTGCCCATCCCTGGGGAAACTGCCATTAATAACATTGTTGGTCTCATTATTCCTGTCAAAAAGAAACAGAAAACTCACATGTACCTACTCCTCCTCAAATTTCCTTTAACAAAAGTAGTTCACTGGGTCAGGCTCCGGGTTTTAATTTAGGATATTGGTCCTTCTTATAAAGTAGTTCCTGGTAAAAGAAAGGGGGTACCTCTTTTCCTGAAGAGATTCAAATTTTTGAGTCTGGACAGGAAGATGAAGGGACATGTACAAGATTTTCTCCTCAGAATTCAGATTCAGACTCAAGAGGAGAGCTCATTTTCTGATTCTCCCTGTGGGGATTTATCATTCTCTGAGACTATTTACAGAATGTCACGGCATTTTCAATGAAGAACACAGACATTTCTCAGTCTCTCAGAAAATGCTATGAGTTGTTACAGAAAAAAATTCCAGAACCTTCACCCATTCCTACAGTTCTCTTAGCTCTGTCAGCTTTAGAGAATGTGTGTTACTGCCAGCTCCTCCTAAAAAAGGCTGATAAGATATGTAAAGTTCCTCAGTCTTCTAAGGTTTTATACTCTTTTCCCAAACCTGACCCAGCAGCTATAGCTTTAGTTAAGTATACTGTTGCTAAAGATAGGAAGATGATTGATTGTTGTTGTTGTGTCTTTCGGCTTATCCCGGTTAGGGGTCGCCACAGTGGAACTCCAGTCCGCTAATGTTTTGGTAGTGGATTTTTACATGCCGGGTTACCAGCCCTGACGCATGACCTTCAACGAAGGCACACCCATTCAAGCATGCCTCCACACAGAAGACGCTCTAGCTGAGAATCGAACGCAACAACGTCTTGCTGTGAGGTGACAACGCTACCGCAGCACCACTACCGCGGATCAGGAAGGTGATTAATAAGTATAGGAAAAAGCGTATGCTTCTGCAAGTTTGATTTTCTGAATTTTGAATCATCAAGCTCACTTTAAAGTTTGTTCTGACTATTTGTGAAATATGAAGAATATTTTGTCTGTATTTTATTGTAAGGAAAAATCAGCTTTAAATAATTTATTTCTTTAGTTTTAAAAGTCACTACTCAAGGTTTACAGTACGTGTATGACTCAGTTGATACTTCTTTGATGAGATTTGCCTGGCTGCATTCTCAGAACCTCCCAGATCATGTTAAAATGCAATTTTAAATTCTACTTTGGATAGAGATTTACTTTTTAATCTCTCTGCTGCATATGTAATAAGCAAAGTGTGATGAAAGGGGTATGCTGATTCAGGGAATCTCCAAGATTTTTCAGCCCCCCTTTTCCAAATTTTCAAAGGGAATCTCTAAGCCCTCATCCAACTTTGGCGAATAACAAAATAAACTCTCAGCAAAATGCATGTAAACAGATATTTAAGCAGAAATGTCAGGGAGGTTTCAAAGAAAATCCAGGAAACTCTTAAAACCAGAGACAGTCCAACAAGTCAGAATGACTGATAAAAGGGAACTTTGCGCAATTTCAAGTCTTGTTGTTGTTGTTGTTGTTTGTCTTTCGGCTTTTCCTGGTTAGGGGTAGCCACAAGTCTAAATCTCCAGTTTTTTCTTTGGCAACAGATAATTTCCAACAAACGGGTTCTGAAGATCATTCATTGACATTACAGATGGCAGTGGGAGGAAATTCCTCCTTTCCAGGGTTTAGTCATCCACAAGACCAGTCTCTTTTCTTTCCAATTGTTTTTCATCACAGTCTGTCCTAGAGAGTGAAAGAAACCATTTTCTCCTTCCCAGGTGGGCAAAGTTTTTTATTCAAAGATGTTTTTAGTACAAACGAAAGGAAATGATTGGAGATCAGTTCTGGATGTTTCTTTCTTCAAACTGTTTGTGATGGTGCCCAGATTCAACAGGATATCACTTCAAAACCTGTTACCTCCTCTTCCTCATTCAAGTTTCCTGGTAACCCTAGATTTAAAAGATGTTTATCACATCCTATTCATCTATACTACAGGCGTTTCTTAAGGTTTTGTGTGTTTGGATCACATTATCAGTTGTCTGCTTTACAATTTGGACTTTCCACTGCACATAGTGTACTCACAATATGCCTAGCTCCAGGTACAGCTTATTCCGGGCTACAGGGTATCCACATTTTTCCATATTTAGATGACTTTGTTACCTTTGCAGAGTCTTTTTTTAAGTGTCAGGAATTTTCATTTGGGTGAGAGATCTTACATAAGCTGGGATTCCAAGAGAACATTCACATTTATTTTTGACTCAGTCACATAGGATTGTGTTCCTGGGGTGTCAACTAGAAACCTCCATTCCAAGATCCTTTCTACCACAGGAAAAACACTTATTTATCTAGATCTGGTACCATGGGTCCTCCTCTTTCAATGCATTTTCATGTCAAAATGTTTTTCAAAGGGGTGTTGCATAAGATGCCTTCAAGAAAACTGGTGGCCCCTTCTTGGAAGCTTAATTTTGTGTTAGTGAAGCTAACACTTGCTCCAGATAACCTGGCTGACATAAGACTCTATAAGGAAAAACAATATGACATAACTAAATCTTTCAGCCATAAAAAAGGTTTTAAGATTCTTTCTGTGTGGTCAGAAAATAGT